>NC_026002.2:74758485-74821952 GCF_000442705.2 Elaeis guineensis | reverse complement strand
GGGTGTGGTGTGTGGTGTGTGTGTGTGTGTGGTGTGTAATTTGGTTATTATTATGCCTGTGTTTCTGGATCATACGTAGCATGTCAAGTGTGTTTATTATGGTTTAGAGTGTTGTTACGTATCTCAAAATAGTGTGGTCCATTGTTGTTGCTCCACTCCTGTTTATTATAATTTTTTCGACATCATCAACGATGCTCAATAACCTGGTGTAAAGCACTAGTCCTTGCATTGCATATGTGGTGGTGGAGCCTAGTTTTAGTGTTTAATAAATTATTTATTAATTATTGATAAATCTGATATAAAAATTATTAATAATTAATATATTTGTTTATTAATATATATATTTATGAATATAACAAAATTATACTAAATTTATTTGTGACAAAAAATAATATATGTGTGATTTATTTAAAAATAAGTATGAACTTGTGTCGATATATTTTAATCAAAATGTCCCTTATTTAATCCCTTCACATAAATGGGCCATAAATGGCAACAACGTGGATTGAACAAAAGAACAATCAGCACTTGAATTCTTTATTCAATTTCATTGTTGAAAATATGACAATATCCTCATATAAGAACATCTTAGATCAACCATGATAATCTTTTTTTCATACCATTTTTCATAGTAGTTTTTCAATCAACAAAATATGATAAAAATTATGTTTGCTTGCAATCATTTTTTTCAAATAAATGATTCCTCTGAAATATCACATTATCTTGTAAGCTGGCGTACCCTAACCAAACAAACATGAAAAGTGATTTTTGGTCACGTTGAATGCATATATTAATTTCTTTCATTAATGTCAACATCATTAACATAAGTTCTCTACATGCATATGGTACGGTTTTTTCTTCTTCTTTTTAATTATTTTTGAGATACAATATGAGAATCTGATAAATTATAATAAATAAAATATTTTAATAGCCAAATTTCTATTGCAACTTAAGTAATAAATTTTAATAATCACCAAGTATATTAATATTAGTATCATTAATATTTCTTACATATATATTTTGCAATAAATCTTAATGATAGCCATGGATATTAATGTCAGCATTGATTCTGATATTTATATATATGGAGGCCAATGCACAAGCTCAACCTTCATTTAGGTATACAACAAATTATAGATAAAATATATACTAAATTAGAATAGATATAAGAACCATATTTATTATTCAAAATAAAGAATCAAATTAATGGCATAATTTTTTTTTGGTAGGAAACAGCAGGATTATATTGCATCAACATAAAGTACACAGCATATACTATGGCCCCATGTACAAAGTAAGTAAATTGGACAGTGGGCACACAGCACAAAGAGCGGATTTGCCCTCAAACATTGGGAATATAGAACAAGAAGCCTGTTTTAAAAGCTACATATATAACATGAAATATAATAGGAACCAAAAGTTTGCGTACAAACGTCCTCCAAAGGTGATTAAATTTAAGCACCCTATATACCAACTTGAACTTGTTATGCAGAATAGTAGATACATAGGAAATAAGCCGGCAACTAAGTTCCTCAAAAGATTTTTCTCCAAAAACACAGAATCCCATGTTAAAAGGATGTAGCATATATACTTTCCCCTGCAGCTTAAGTAATTTGGATGAATAGTGGAAGATGCTGGCACTATGAACTTCAGAATCCCATAAAAAGCATGAAAAAAAAAGCTCCTACGGTAGTAGACTATCAAGAGAAAATAGAAAAACCCACCACTCCGCTGTAAGAGGCACATAATAGTCTACTGATGAAGGCTGATATGTATCCTATTGAAGACTGATAAAATGTGCAACGTATGCTAATAAAACGAAGAATCCCATATGGCTTGTGCATACCATTTATATGATAGCAGAGAACCAAATTCAAGTAGGTAAATAGAGAGATTACAATATACATTTACATCATAGAAAAAGATAGCAACTAATAATGAAACCTGCAACCAAAACAAACAAAGATTAGTAAAAAATTTCCATTTTTCTTCTTTTCTTTTTTCTCCTTTTTCCTCTTCATTTTCCTTTTTTCCTTCTTTTTGTCTTGCTTGTTTCTTTTTTTCTCATTTTTTCTATACTTCCCCCATCCTCTTATTGTATCTTTATGCAGCGAAGAATGGCACATTAAAAAAGACATTAGTCCAATATACGCCCAAAATGAGTAAACTGTCGCATCCATGTATAAAAGTAATAGTAGCATAACGTCATAGTGATGACACATATCAATTAAAAACTAATAGCTATTGACAATAGCGATGCAAGATATAGCAGCCAGTCTTAGTTTGGAAAAGATAAAATGGCTTGCAATAGTATATAGTTGAGAATGTTGTAAAAGTACTTTGAGCAGTATCTTGAAGACTATAATATAGTTGGCAATGTGACATAATGAAAGCATGGTAATGAGGTTGGCCATATATATAATGTGATTAAATATCCAAATCTGCATAAAAACAAATGAGAAAAAGATTAGAACTCCCCACTCCACACGCCTCTCTATTTTGTTCATTATTTGACTCAATTTGTTACCGCTAATCAACTCTTTTTGCTTTTTTCCCTCAATTCTTGCCTGACATGGTATTTTTTTCTCTTCTCTTAATTTTTTCCATCAATGTTTTCTCTCTTCTCAATAGATTTTCAAATTTCTTTTTTTCACTCAATTTTTTTCCTCGACTACCAATGTTTTATATAACTTTTTCTTTGTGTCTCTTTTTCTCTCTCACTATATTATTTATTTTTTTTTATTTTTATTATGTACAAACAAACGTTCAAAGTATGACACCGCATCAGCTTCATATGATACAAAGCTATGTTATCCACAAAAGATATACATAAATAAGTTATACACCGCATCCAACTTTGTCCAAAAACCTGAAAATATGCACTGATGAAGTAGCTATGATAAACAAAACTTTTCCATATATGTTCTGATTCTTTCCTCTGCTTGATTGGATATTGCTGATGAGGTAGGAGGAAAAGACCTATGTGTTCCTCCCAAAGCCACCATTTGTCTAATGTATCCAACTCCATAAGCATCAGCTATGAGAAGAAATTTGCAATGATGATCATGAATATCCTCATAATTCCATAAAAATCCTCCTGCAATACACTATAAGCCATAAAATCTGCAATCTGATTCGCTTCTCAAAAAATATGAGATATATAGAAATTTGCAATTGATTTCCAATGTAAAAGATCAATACCGTGGGAAATATGAGTAAGTAAATGCAATGAGGGGTTTCGAAGCAAAGAGATAGCAGTGGCAAAGTCCCTTTCCACCCAAATATGGATAACCTTTAATTCAACAATGGCAACCCGAATCCTAAGCTAGGTAGCTAACAATTTAGCAAAAGAGACACTAACATGAGGAAATACCTTACCTCCGACGTGCAGTAGTTGAGCATTATGGTTTCTAATAACATAGCCTGCAGCTGTCCTGTCTCCAATTACAGATGCATCAAAATTAATTTTCATGACCCTAATAGGAGGGAGTAGCCAAGACATTACACAAGATTGACAAAAGGATGAACCCTTTTGTATTTGGCTATCTCAATACTGACATGGGGCAAAAAAAGATAAAGAATACAAGCATCTAAAGTCTTTAGCAAATACCATCAGTTTGCACATTAATTGAGCAATTATTATCTGGTTGATATTAAAGATCCGTTCATTTCGAGCCCACCAAAGCAACCAAGCTACATATGCCAAGAGTGATCTCTGTTCCATCGCTATCTGGCTATTCAAAATATATTCAATTAAAGCCGACAATGAAGAAGGATAGAAATTCACTCGGTACATGAAACTTAGTTGCTGCCAACAAAGTTGAGCATAACAGCAGTAAACAATAGGATGGACATAATCCTTAATTTGATTGGTGCAAATATCACAAGTCATATATGTAGAGGGTATGATGTTGCAGTGGGCCAATAATTATTTACAAGGTAGTCAATTCCATACCAGTCTCTAAAAGAAAGTTTTGATCCACATAGGCACTTTAAGGGACCAAATCCAAACACAATTAACCTGTAAATGTGGAACATCATTGAAAAAAGACAAATGCTTCATATCTTGCAAGAAAATATGTATTAATTTAGAAGAACCCTAAACCATTTTATCCTCCCAAACACCTAGGGATAAGGGAATAGTACAAATATTCTTAAGCAAATCCAAAGAAAAGTGTTGTGCATGCCCCTGCAAATTTCAAGTTCTGTCAGTATTAATGAAATCAGAGACATGCATATTTACATTCATAAGGGCCATATTAATATAAGTAGGCCAAGCCATAAGGGGAATGGGTGATATCCATGGGTCCTCATAAACTTTGATGGCAGTACCAATACCCACCATCCATTGAAACTAAAATTTCAAATAGGATCCAACCTTAGCAATCTTCTTTCAAATGATAGAAGCTTTTCTTGGATAATTATAATTAATCCATGATCTAGTAAATTTGTATTTTACTTTAACTACCTGAGCCCATAATGAATGTAGATTCAAAATCACCTAAGCAGCTAATTTACACAAATAGAGAAAACGATACGGATTTGATAATTGAAACTCCAGACCACCACATGATTTAGGAGTACACACCTGATTTCATGCAATAAGATGAAACGCAAGCCGATCCGATGCATGACCCCAAAGAAAAGCTCTGAATTCTCTATCAATCTTTTGAAGAACAGACGTAAGAACATGAACAAAAGAAAAGACATAAAGAGGGATAACATAAAGCATTGAGTGGAGTAAAGTCATATGACCAGCAAGAGATAACGTTTGCCATTTCCAAGCCATAATTTTATTTGATATTTTATTTAATATAAATTGAAAGTCAGAGGGTCTAAGTGTTGTACCTGATAAAGGAACCCCAAGGTAAATCTTTTCTTCTCTTTCTTTTTGAAAAATGCAGTACTTGCAAGATGTGCTGCCTGGTAGTACATCCAATGCTTAGAATTAAAAAAGAGAATATGGGATTTTGCATAATTAATAGCCTGTCCAGAATACATACAATAAGTATTAAGAATAGTAGAGAGGCATATAGCATTATGCAAAGTAGCTCGAGCTACAAGTAAACAGTCATCAGCATAAAATACATGTGTGACTTTTGGAGCACCATGAACTTTATAACCTGAAGAAGATTCGACTGAGCAGCAACATGAAAAAATTTTGAAAAAACTTTAGAATATAAAATAAAAAGATAAGGTGAGAGGGGACACCCCTGCCTTAAACCTTTAGAGACAACAAAAGGATGGATAGACATACCATCGATCAACAAAACAAATTGAGGATGAGTAATACAGCCTTAAATCCAATATATGAATTGATCAGGTAAACCTATCTACTGAAGAATAAAAAATAAGAAAGGCCAATGAACCCTATCATAGGCCATCTCCATATCCAACTTCAATAGCATGAGGGTCCTAAAAGAAGGAGCATTATTAAGAGAATGCATAATTTCTTGCACAAGCAATAAATTTTCTGTAATATTCCTATCAGCTATAAAGGCACCTTGCTCCTTGGACACAAGAACAGGCAGAGAGGTTTTAAGCCTAGAAACCAAAATCTTTGCAATAATTTTATATACTATATTACACAAGCTAATGGGACAAAAATTATTAGGGCCCCGAGGACTTTCTTTCTTTGGTATCAAAGTAATATTCATCTTGATCCAAGAGTTCGGGAGGAGCATAGTTTGAAAGAAAAAATGTATAGCAGATAAAACTTCAAGTTTAATAATATTTCAAAATTTTTGAAAGAAGCAAGCTGAAAAACCATTGGATCCAGAGGCCTTATCAGAATGTATGGACATCATAGCATTTTCAACTTTATTGAAAAATATGTCTTAAAGCCAATTATCAATCTGTTGACGTTTAAGCTTATTATACATTGCATGTGAATTATTTATTAATAAAAATTATTTGATATTTTTCATCATAAATTATGTGCTTCTTCTTTTATTAAATTTTATGTTATGATGAAGTTCTTAGAACTATTTTAATCGATAAAAGAGAATTTATCATTTAATCCTTAAACTTATTCACAATCAAATGATATGCTGTTACTAGGATGATAGTGTTTATCAAGTATAGGTCATTGTGTGCCATATGCATTGATTGTCCTCGTAACTAAGAAGTGTGGAGACACTGTTATGGCATACAGATAAAATATAAGAGTACATCTCATTGAACATGAGTCAACCGTAGAGCACTCTACTGTCAAGAGTAGCTCATGAAGGATATGGGTATAAGTATCCCTTCAACCTAAGATCACCATGGTGACTTGCAAGCAAGTCACTGTGCTTTAGTGTCGGACTATCTAAATTTTTAATTCAGTGATGAAAAAACTTTGCATACAGTCAAGAACTTATAAAGTCAGTGTATGAGTCAAGATGGGATTGACCGCTCTTAAATTTAGAAGTTAGCACTATATTATGTTTCAATTCAATAAAACCTTGATCAGGATAGTCCTTATGAGAAGTCACAGGATTAATGAGATTGAAACACATTATACATATACTATTTAAGAGTTGACAGTTTAACTCTGAAGTCATTCTAAGTATTAAAGGTCAAGGGATGAATCATATAGTAACCATATACCAGGGTTTTTGAATATTGCTTTGTAATTATTCAGTCTATCCAAATATCGGGTACCATTGCTAGATGGTCACTTCGATTAGTATAGAAATTTATTTCTGTGCTATCAGTTTTGGTTCGAACTTATAGGATCACACTTAAAAAAAAAAATTTATCTGATCTGATGATTGAGAATCGTTCAAGGATATAATCATCAATATGATTAATGGTTAACCTTATGCAAAAATTATGATAAAATAATTTATTAAGAGTTAATAAATTATAAAAAAAAATTAATTAATAATTAAATTACTGATTAGCTCAATTTGATTGAGCAATAAGATTTGGATCAAGTCTAATTGAATTAGATTCAATTAGGTTTGATCTAATTAGGTTATGAGATGACCTAATCGCAATGGGTGTTTGATTTTTGATTTGATCAGGACTTAGGCTCAATTAATTTTTAATTATATTAAGATTTAATCGAGTTGGTTTAATATCAAATTAGATTAGGTTCAGTCTAACTAATTTGATTTGAATGAGAACCAAATTAGATCGATTAGAAATTTAAATGAGTTTGAATTTCAAACCCTAGCACCAACTTCATCCCATGCTGCTATGTTCTCCATGCAAAAAATTGGTTTTGCATGAACTTTCTCCATCACCAGAAATGTTTCTCACCCACCCTCTCAACACCCATTTGGATGAGAGAAAATATGGTTCAATTTAAATTCAAATTAGATTTGAATTCAACTTGGAACTTGATCCTTATCTTAGTTTAAATTCAAGTTCAAATTTGATTTGAACTTGATCTTAACCTATCCTATCCACCTCTCACCACCACCCTTAAGAAGGGAGGATTTTTGTGCGACAAATTTCAGTGTGAATTAGCATGAGAAATTATTTCTCAAAGTGGGGTGTGAACAGAGAGGGGGTGGGCCTTCTGTGCGTGTATAGAAGATATACACTTCCTCTTGGGTTGAGTGATTTAGGGTTTTTGGGAGAGAGGAAAAACAAAGAGTTCTTTTGTTAATCTTCTACCTCAAATCCTTATTCCTTCTATTTGCATCTTTGGCTTCGGAAGAGTCTTAGAGATCCGAAGAGAGGGGCAAATCAGTCATCAACAAGATTTTCGTGTGAGCTAGCACTCCCGATAAGATCGATCAGTGCAAGGCTTCAAGTAGACTTGCGTAGAGGCCAGACATCTTATGCGGCTATTGAGTAATCGAAAGAATCTTTTACCATATTTTTTAACTAGTGGTGATTAGCTATCCGTGCTCTGATAAGAGATCTAATCTTAGTAGATACTATTTACTCATGATGGCATGCTTATCATAGATGTGATCTACTTGTCTGTTGATATGATCAATAATACTTTGAAATCAGATTGTGCATAAAATTCATGTCATATGATCCTTAATATGTAGTTTTTAGATCTGATCTAGTACATGTGTAATGATTAAATTGTTTAATCTAGTATTTTTTGCTATAAAATTTTAAAAAATACATGCATAAAACTACCTGTACTTCCTTCAATTGGTATCAGAGTATAGATTCTATATGATATAAATTTTTATGCATTTTGATCTAATTTCTTATTATTTAGATTAGATCTAAATGGTTTTTATATTCAAATTTGATATTTGATCAGTCTTATATGTGATATGATTAGATTAGATATCCTAATAGCCAAGTACTCTGACTGGGTTAATCATCAGGCCGTCCGATCGTAGGAGCAAGTAGAGTTTAAAGGCCCTCTCTTTCCATTTGATGTGATTATATCCCATGAAAAAAAATATGAATAAAAAAAAATATTTTTCTACAAAATCGTAGATCCAAAAATCTTAGGATCTGCTGTATGTGATGCAAACTTTATTTGTAACATCTAATTATTGAAAATAAATTATAAATAAGTTTAGATAGGATCTAAAAGTGATTTATGATTTAATTTTTATTTTTCATGCAAAAATTTTTTGATTTGAAACTCAGCAATTGTTGCTGGCACACCTATGGAGTCGACTCATCCCTTGTTCGAGTTGACTCCAGTCCCTGGAGAGTCGACTCCACTCAAGCCTAGAGAGTCGACTCATCCTTGATTGGAGTCGACTCCAAGTCTGGTTGAGCCAACTCATTTTCTAGATAAGTCGACTCAATCTCTATAGGCTGAAATTGATGCTTTCTATTGGTTACAGGAGTCAACTCCGTTTTAGAATGAATTGACTCACTGTGATGAGTTGATTAATTCCAAGGTGGGGTCAACTCACACTTATGAATAAAAACTTTTGCATGAAAATTTTGTAAAATTATTTTATAAATTGAAATAATTTTAATTAATAATCATAACCCATGTTAATGCTACACTTAATTGAGAATTAAGAGATGAATATTTAGATCTAGAATTATGAATTTAAGATCTAATGATATTTGTATAAAACATGGAGTAATGGGTTAGCTTAATTCAGATCCTCTTAACTATGTTAGATCTAGGGTTAAAATCAAATAGACTAAATAGAAAAATTGATTAAATCTATCCAAGAGTTGAATTAGATTAAATCAAATTTTTTTTAGATCAAATATAATAGTTGTAGTTGGTCAAGTCTATGTCTTTGATTAGACTAAATGGACCTAATCGTGGCTCAGTGGTTAAGCTTGAGTTTTTAAGCAAACCAAAATAAAACTGATAAATCAATTGATGTCTAAGATAAGTATGGTATTTTGATCGATGATTTTTAATTGACAGTCCACTTATTTGGCCATTTTAATGGTATCTAAGGTAAGCTTTGATAAATCCTCTCATCGATCTCACTTATCTGATCAATATAGTCACTCAGCTTTTAATTAGGTTGCTCATTGATTCGAGCTAACCCATGCTATATAGGTTAATCAATATGACTGATTTAAGTACTTTTCAATTAGCTTGTCTCTAGTCTAATTCAATGACTTGACGAAGTCAGTGGAAGGATTATTGACAACTGATTGATCTCTTCTCTATCTTCTAAAATATAAATAATATTTTAAATTATTAGATCCTTAAAATAAAATAGCTATGGAGATAACTAGATCATAGCCTCCCATTAAGGTAGATGATAATGGGTCTATTAGTCTAATAATCATTGGAGGCGTAAACACCTGATGCTTATCTGCTAATAGAATTATCATTCATAATATGATAACTCAATTTGTATCTCTCTAATGGGTGGTCAGATTGGTCGAGCAAATTCGGGCCTCATCATTCATTAGTTAGATGCGCTGAGTGTGGTCATGTTAAAGGTTGGATATAACCAAAATTTTCAGTAAAGGCCAAAACCTACTGAAAGATATTTAGGATAAAATTAGTTATTAAAAATTATTTAAAAAATAATTGATTAAGAACCTATCCATAGATATACATGGGTTGGTCAAGTAAACTTGGATCCATGTGCAGTCTATGTGGATTCTAGTATCCGCTAAAAAATTAATGTAATTTCTCGAATTAGAGATAGAGGCTATCAATTCATATTAAATAGTAGAAGAACCTTTAGACTAAAGTCCATATCTTTAGGCTTTAATAATTTATATACTAATTGGACTTTTATTTTTCTTTTACTTATGGCTACCATATTGTCACTCCGATCACTATTGGATAGTGATAAGTTGACAGGACCCGATTTCGATAGTTGGTATCTAAAACTGAAGAAAGTCTTAGAGCATGAGTGGATCTTATACGTGCTTACAAATCCATCATTGGAAGAGCTTGCCCCGAACGCATGTAGTGTAGTTTGAGATGCTTAAGAAAAGTGGCTCAACAACCATACCATGGTGCGTTGCATCATGCAGATAGCCATGAATGATGAGTTTAGCTGCAAGTTTGAGGATGCTCGATCAAAGAAGATGTTACAAGTATTGAATGAATCTTTCAACACTCTCGATGATATTGAGAGACATAAGACTAGTTATGCCATCTTCAATACAAAAATGAGAGAGAGGACATCGGTCACCGATCATGTATTTTATACATGATCGAACAAATTGAGTGCCTGAGCAAGCTCAACTTTCTTTGTACAAGCAACTTAGGAATGATGTGATACTGAATACTCTTCTCAAGTCCTATCTATCCTTTCTTAGTGATTATAGAACGACGAAGCCTGCAGTCAACTACCATGATTTGCTGGAGTTGCTGCAGGCTTTTGAGAAGGATCACCAGCTCCACAAAGAGATGGTGAATATGGTGGGTGGTTCTTTGGTAGGATGTCATCCCTTTAAGAAAAAGAATAAAAATAATAAAAATAAGAAAAAAGTATAGCATGCTGGGGTCGATCGGATCAAGAAGTTTAGGTCCGATCAGAGTCAGATAGAGTACTTCTATTGTAAGAAGTAGGATCACTGAAAGAGAAATTATCTTCTTTATATTGCTTTTCTTTATCCAAATAGGCTGAATAAGAGAAAGAATAAATCAATTACTGATCAAGATAATTATATGATAACACCTTGCAACTTCTCTATTTGTGATACTATGATCTGGGTATTAGATATTGATAGTCCTATTAATATTTATAATTTATTGTAGAGACTTTAGATCAGTAGGAGATTTGAAGATGATGAGAGATTCTTGAACATTGAAGATGGAAGATCAGTTCCAGTTCCAACTTAAAAAATTATCAAACTTTTATTCAATTCTCATGTCATTGTTTTAAGTGATTATCACTTTTGTTTTAGTTTCTTATTGAATGTAATTTCTGTGGGCCTTTTGGCCAAGAATAGTTATAAAATTTTAATAAAAAAAATTCATATGATATCATTTTGAATGGTGTTACTATAATGAATGGACAATTGAGTAATAGTATCTATATTTTATCACGGCCTGTTAGTATAATATACATGTCAAATAAACATCCCAGGTTAGATAATGTCTCTGATATCTATTTTTGGTATTATAGGCTAGATCATATCAATAAGAATAGGATAAACAGGTTGACTCAAGATGAAATCTTCGAAGTCAATGATTGTAAATCATTGTCAATCTGTGAATCCTATCTTCTTGAAAAGATAACTAAGTTATCTTTTACTGAAAAAGATGAACGAGCCAGTAAAATTTTAAATCTAGTACATACTGATGTATGTGGACCCATAAATACTATTGTCAAAGATGGATATTACTATTTCATTACGTTCACTGATGACCTATCGAGATATAGGTACATCTATCTTATGAAGTATAAGTCTGAATCATTTAAAATATTTAAATAATTTCATAATGAGATTAAAAAATAAACTGAGAAGAGCATTAAAACTCTTCAGTCAGACCAAAGAGGTGAATACGTCTCTAGTAAATTTTTGACATATCTAGAAAAGAATGAGATTCTCTCTCAATGGATCTCTTTTGAGATATCACAGCATAATAAGGTGTTAGAAAGAAAAAATTGAACCTTATTAGATATGATTCGATCCATGATAGATTTTACAAGTTTACTGATCTTCTTTTGGGGATATACACTCGAGTTGGCTTGTTATGACTTAATAAGATTTCGAGTAAGTCTATAAGTAAAACACCATATGAGATATGGATAGGGTATAAGTTGGTGCTCTCACACCTTAAAAGTTGGAGATGTCCAGCTTATATCAAATGTTTGAAAATAGATAAGCTCGAACCTAGGTCTGACAAATATATTTTTATTGGGTATCCAAAAAAAATTAAGGGATATTATTTCAACCTTACTAATGAACAAAAGATGTTCGTTAGCCTTAAGATAGTCTTTTAAGAAAAAAAAATTCTTAGGGAAGGAACTAATACCTCTAAGATTGAATTTGATGAAGTTCGACAGATAGAAGAACCAACATAATTAAGTAAGAATATAGAATTAGATCTGGTTAGATCAAACCCAGAGCCTATAGTAGAGGCATTCTTGAGAAGATCCGATAGAGTATCACATTAGCCAAACAGATACTACGATTTTTTGATCCGAGATGGTGATCCTATTGAATATGATGAGAATAATGAGGATCCGATCACCTACATGGATGTCATGCAGAGATCTGACTTTGATAAGTGGCTTGAAGTCATAAAGTCTAAAATAGAATCCATGAAGATCAATAATATATGGACATTAGTTGATCTACCTGAAAGAGTAAAATCCATGGGCGTAAGTGGATTTTTAAAAGAAAAAAAGATGCAGGCAGGAAGGTGGAGATCTATAAAGCACATCTAATTATCAAAAGATATCGTCAATATTATGGTATTGATTATGATGAGATATTTTTTCTTATAGTAATGCTCAAATTCATTCAGATTATACTTGAGATAGCGACACACCTAGATTACAAAATCTGACAAATGGATATCAAAATTACTTTCTTAAATGAAGAGTTAGAAGAAGAGGTGTATATAATACAAACTGAAGGGTTTACATCTATAGATGAGTCTAAGGTGTGTAGGCTTCAGAGATCTATTTATGGATTGAAGTAGGTATCTCGGAGTCGAAACATATATTTTGATAAAGTGATCAGAATGTATAGCTTTGTTAGAAATAAGAAGAATCATGCATATACAAATGGATACATGGTTCTGTAGTTGTATTTCTTGTTTTGTATATAAATGATATTCTCTTAATCAGGAATAACATCCCTGCATTACAAAGAATAAAGGTTTGGCTGTCATCGCAGTTCTCCATGAAAGATTTGGGAGAAACATTGTACATTCTAAGGATGAAGTTCTATAGAGATTGATCTAAGAGATTGCTTGGATTGTCTCAATCCAATACATAGACAGTGCTGAAACAATTCAACATGAAGAATTTAAAAAAAGGCTATCTCCTGATAGGCCATAGAATTTCACTTTCGAAGAAAGATTGTCTGACAATCCCTCAAGAAAGAGAGCGTGTGAGTAAAATCTCATATACCTCGACAGTGGGATCTATAATGTACGTCATGACATATACGAGATTGGATGTTGCGTACTCACTAAAAATAGTGAGCAGGTATCAGTCTAATTCGGATGAAAATTATTAAAAAATTATAAAAACTATCCTTAAGTATTTGAGAAATACTAAAGATCAATGGCTCATTTATGAAAAATCTAACTTAAATTTGTGGGATTTACAGACTTTAATTTTCAGTCAAATCATGGTGATAGTAAAAGTATATCGAAATATTTTTTTATCCTAAATGATGGGACAATCTATTAGAAAAATTTCAAGCAGCACATTATAACCATTTCAATTTGCGATGTGGAGTATTGTGGCATCCGATGCTACAAAAAAAATTATGACTGCAGAAGTTCATCAACGAGCTCGGAGTGGCACCCTCCATTGATGGTCATATTCTGCGATACTATGATAACACTAGCGCTATAGCTCAGGTGAAGAAACTGAAGTCCTATTAGCATACCAGATATATTCTGCATCGCTGCCATCTTGTACGGAAGATCGTAGATTGAGGTGATAATGAGCTTCAGAAGATCAACGAAAAGAAGAACCTGATCGATCCATTCACTAAAGTCCTTAATATCAAGAAGTTTGAAGATTACAAGTAGAAGATGGATATTCGATACTGTACCAATTAGCTTTATTTCAAATGAGAGTTGTTGGAAAATATGTATCTTAAAGTCAATCATAAATCTATTAATAGTTAAGCTCATTATAAATTATATGTGAATTATTTATTAATAAAAATTATTTAATATTTTTTTATGAACTCCTGTATCATGATGAAGTCTTTAAGACTATTTTAATCGATAAAAAAAATTATCATTTAGTTTTTAAACTTGTTCACAGCCAAACAATACGCTGTTAATAAGACAATAGCATTTATCAAGTATAGATCATTGTGTGCCATATATATTGGTTGTCTTCATAACTAAAGAGTATAGAGATACTTGTATAGTATACAGATGAGATGTAGGAGTATATCTCACTAAATATGATCTAACTGTGGAGCACTCTGCTATCAAAAGTAGCTCGCAAAGGATATAGATATAAGTGTCCCTCTGACCTAAGATCACCATGGTGACTTGAAAGCAATTCATTGTGCTTTGATGTTAGACTATCTAAATTTTTAATTTAGTGACAGAAGATTTTTGGGCAGAGTCAAGTACTTGCGAAGTTGGTGTGTGAGTCAAGATGGGATTGACCACTCTTGATTTCAAAAGTTAGTGCTATATTATGTTTCAATTCAGCAAAATCTTGATCAGACTGATTTTTGTGAGGAGCCACAGAATTTATGAGGTTGAGACATATTATAAATGTACTGTTTAAGAGTTGACAATTTAACTTTGTAGTCGTCCTAAGCATTGAGGATCAAAGGGATGAATTATACAGTAACCATATACCAAGATTTTTGAATGTTGTCTTGCAATCATTTAGCCTATCCGGACGTCAGGTAATATTGCTAGATGGTCATTTCGATTAGTATAGAAATTTATTTTTGTGCTACTGATTTAGGTTCAAACCTATGAAATCACACTCAAAAGAAGTTTCTGTTTGATCTGATGGCTGATCGATAATTAAGAATCGTTCAAGGGTATAATCGTTAATATGATCGATGGTTAACTTATACAAAAATTATGATAAAATAATTTACTAAAATAGATTAATTAATAATTAAATTATTGATTAGCTTAATTTAATTGAGCAATGATGTTCGAATCAAGTCTCATTGAATTAGATTCAATGAGGTTTAATCTGATTAGGTTACAAGATGATCTAATCGCTAATGGTGTTTGATTCCTGATTTAATCAGGACTTAGACTCAATTAATTTTTAATTAGATTAAGATTTAATCGAGTTGGTTTAATAGTTAATTAGACTAGGTTTAGTCTAACCTAATTTGGTTTGAATGAAAACCAAATTAGATCGATTAGAAATTCAAATGAGTTTGAATTTCAAACCCTAGCACCAACTTCATCCCACACCCTTATGTTCTCCATGAAAAAATTGATTTTGCATGAAGTTTCTCCATGCCCAGAAATGTTTATCACCCACCCTCTCAACACTCATTTGGATGAGATAAAATCTAATTCAATTTAAATTTAAATTGGATTTGAATTCAACTTGGAACCTAATCTTTATCTTAGTTTAAATTCAAGTTGAAATTTGATTTGAACTTGATCTTATCCTATCCTATCCACCTTTCACCACCACCCTTAAGAAGGGAGGATTTTTGTGTGACAAATTTTAGTGTGAATTACTGTGAGAAATTGTTTCTTAGAGTGGGGCGTGAACAGAGAGGGGGCGGGCCTTTTGTGCTTGTATAGAGGATATATAGTTCCTCTTGGGTTGAGTGATCTAGGATTTTTAGGAGAGAGGAAAAACAAAGAAGAGTTCTTTTGTTAATCTTCTACCTCAAATCCTTATTCCTCCTTTTTTTCATCTTCGACTTCGGAAGAGTCCAAGAGATCTGAAGAGAGATGTAAATTAGTGATCAACAAGATTTTCGTACGAGCTAGTACTCCCAGGAAGACCGATCAACGTAGGGCTTCGAGTGGACTTCCGTAAAGGTCGGACACTCTGTGGGGCTACTAAGCAATCAGAAAAACTCTTTACCATATTTTTTCAATGGCGGTGATCAGTTACCCATGCTCTGATAAGAGATCTGATCTTAGTAGATACGATCTACTCATGATGGTATGCTTATCGTAGATGTGATCTACTTATCTGTTGATATGATCAATAGTACTTTGAAATCAGATTATGCATAAAATTCATGTCATATGATCCTTAATAGATAATTTTTAGATCTGATCTAGTGCATATGTATTGATTAAATTGTTTAATCTAGTATTTTTTACTGCAAAATTTTAAAAAATACATATATGAAACTATTTGTACTTCCTTCAACCTCATCCATAATTGGTTGAATAGGAGAAGAACATTAGGTAGGAGTTAAAACAAAATTCATAATATTATAATCCGGCTCTAGAATTTTCATATCCATCTTCCATCTGTCATGAAAATGAGCAATCAACACATTTTGAATAATGTTTAGATCATTTGTAGTTCCACCCTATGGAAGGAAAAGGATATTGATTCAATTAGAACATCTTCAAAAAATAATGGAATAGTAAAAAAATTTTGTATTCACATCGCCATCTTTTAGCAACTGAATGCGAGATTTTTGATGCCACATTAATTCAATGCGATACAAGACATGATTATAATCCCTTGGTAGAGAAAGCAATAACAAATGGTCATCAGAAGACAAAACACCATCTTAAGATTCCTTATTTGGCAATTGAAGAATATGATCATATAATTGCCAAGCGAGATTATTCAAATATCCTAAAGTATATTTCTAAGAATTTAGAGCATGACGAACCTTTTGAAGAAGTAAAGAAACCCTTTCAGTAGGATTATGAGTGGAAAAACTCACCCAAGAATTCTGAACTAACTCAAACACTTTTGAAAAAGTAAGTCAAAGTTTTTCAAAACGAAACACCCTAGGTCCCCTAATGATCTTATCCAAAAATGAAATAAGAAGAGGACAATGATCGGAAGCAAAATGAGTAAGATGAGTGATAGAAGATTTTGGATAAAGATTTAACCAAGTATCAGTAGCAAATCTCCGATCAATTCTCTCCCACACTCGCACAGCTCCACCTTGATTATTGCACCAAATGTAAGAGGAATCTGAAAAACCAAGATCAATAAGACCAGTAGCCCGAAGAAAATCAAGGAATTCCCTAACATCATGATCAACAATAAACGGCTCACCCCCTCTTTTATCCACAGTATTGAAAATACAATTAAAATCTCTAATAAGCAGAAGCAAAACTTGAAGAGCTAAAACATCTTAAATTTGAGACCATAAAATTCTACATTGAAAAATAGGAGTACTAGCATACATAGCACCTAAAATCCAAGAAAGAGTATTATTTAAAGTAACCACCCCAAAAGTAATTTGTCTATCAATATTATAGAAATTAAGAGAATCCAAAGCTTTTTTCCACACAATAACAATATCTCCAAATAAACCAACCACAGGGATTATGTACAAATCCCATGCAGGGCCAAAAAACCTATGGATATGATTAGAGGCATTCTCACCAAGACGAGTCTCTAAAAAACACATCATGTTCAAATTATACTGCCGAAGCAAAATTTTAGTATAATTAGCAAAAGGGGGCTTGGCAGCACCCCAATAATTCCAAACAAGCATCTTTATTTTGGAGAATCCGAATGTTGATTCATCTGGGACACCTCATTCTCAGCTTTATCCTTAGGGGCTATCACTTCCCCCTGCATAATAGGCACATCAATCAAAGAATTCAATAGAAGATTACCTTGCAGCGCATCCTGAATGTGCTTATACACTTCTTCATGAGGTTTAAAAGACTTCAATTCCAAAGATGGAGAAGGAAGTTGAGGTGACTGATGAAAGTTTTGCAAGGTTCCTTCAAAAACACTTTGGTTATTGGAAGGCTAAGTGCTAGAACATTAACTGGCTTCGAAACTTTAAGTACCGATACCTTAGCTTTACTACCCATTCCATTATTAGCAGACCCCTGCCCTTGTGATGAATCCTCACCAGTGTTATGCAAAATCAGCTTAGCTTGTGGTGGGGAGGATGAATTGGAACGAGTCTGCTATTTTGTAGGAGAGCATTTATGCTTACCTATTCCTTTTGCTATATCATCAAAACTTGCATAAACACCAGTGATTCTATTATTTTCATGTTCTGACGCTCTAAAAAATCTTCAAAACTTATACTACCTAGGGGACCAAATTTAGAGATATATTGAAATAAATTAGCAGCTTTGCTTTGACCTGTCATCAATGTTTGCTTGACTAGCTTCTTCGGTTGTAGCCATTCATTTGTTGACTGTCCATCATTATTAGCAAGGGATGCAGGTTTATTCTGTGCTTGTGGCTTAGTCACCGAATCTACTGGCACCTATGATGCTCTAATCCAAGGGCCAAAGATATCATTTTTCTTGCCACCCTTGGTCAAACAATCACAGATGTCTGAAAAAACCATAATTTGGCCACAAATATAATAGATATTAGGCAATTTCTAATATGTAAATTGTTGCCCTAAGATCTCATCATAAACCTAGATCCTTGCTCCTAGGCAAACAAGCTTATTCAAATTCAGCAAAACACAAATGTGAGCAAACCCCATGCGTGAAGAGTTTAAAGTCCATTCATCTAAAAACAAGGGCTTACTAGCAAATGATGCAACTTTTAAGATCTTTTTTGCCTCCTATAATTTCAATGGAAGGTCTAGCAAATGCAACCAAACCCACGGCAGACTAATTGTGTCCCACTCAGGACAAAACTTGGATCTCCATGGTTCTAAAACAAGCGGTTGTCCGACTAAAGACCATGGTCCTCTTTCAAGAATGTGTTTCCTAGCCTTCTCTGAAGGACACTGAAAAAGCAATAATCCTTCAGACAAGGTAGATGATAAGTGACATATTTTTATATTTATTATAGATATTTTTGATAATTTATAGTGCTAACATCTTCTTAAAAATTTAATTTTATGAATAAATTAAATTTTTTATAAAAATAAATAATTTTAAAAAAATATAAAATTAGAGAATATTTATAAAAAATAGATATTAATTCAATTGAGCAATTTAAGTATCAAAATGATAAAAATTTTTTGAAAAATTTAATACATATTTTTTTCTAATTTTTCAGATAAAAATCAGAGCAAAAATTGAGCCAAAATATCTTTAAAAATAATTTTTATTATCTTCGATACACGGTGGACCGGTCGGTCGGTCCACGAAATCAGGGTGCGGTCTATAGGAACAATCACGTGGTCTACAAGCGTGGTTAACAACGGGCGAAGGATTCTGGATGCGATCTAACGGTTGACATTCATCCGGACCCAGATCCGATGGTCCATATTTACTGTTGGTTTATAAGAGGAGCTTTTGCACGATCCAACGGCCGAAACTCAATCCATCACACGATCGAACGACTAGCATCATTTTCGACTGTATTAAAGAAACCTTTTGCATGATCCGACTGTCAGAAACCAATTCGAAGCACGATCGGATGGCTGTGGTTGAATCTGACTTTGATAAAGATTAAAACAATGATTTTTGATCAAATTTGAGCGGTCTGAAGCTGATCTGATGGTCAGAAATAATTGTAAAAGATTTTATATGATTTTTAAGAGTTTTAAAACTCCTTTTCCTATCAAAAAAATATAAAAAATTTATCTATAAATAGGAGGTCCGAAAATAAGTCTGGAAAATAAAAAAAATCAATGAAAAGGATAGAAAAAAATAGAGAAAAATATTATATAGCTTTAGAGATCTAAAGAAAAGAAGAAAAAAATCAGTTCATTCTACAGAGTACGATGGAAGGAGAGGTCATCAACCATCTTTCCGACGAGGCTGAGCTGATCAACTTTAGATCTTTGTTATAGTTTTATTTTTATTTTATTTTATTATTTTTTTAAATTTTTTATATTTAAATTTTAATTTTAATTAATATAAAATTTATTTTTTTATACTTTAAATTCCTGTCTTTTATTTTTTTTGTAATTAGATGCTGGAATCTAATTAGTAGATCTTAGTACCAATTTATTTTATGCACTTTAAATTTTTATCTTTTATTTTTTTATAAGTAGATGCTAGGATCTAGTTAGTAGATCTTAGTACTAATTTATTTTATATACTTTAAATTTTTATTATTTATTTTTATTGTAAGTAAAAGCTAGGATCTAAATAGTAGATCTTAGTACTGAATTTATTTTTTATACTTTTAATTTTTATTTTCCAACTTACATTGCTTTTCTTCAAAATTTTATTTTTTTTGTAAAATCAAAGATTTTAAATCAAAATTCTACCTTCTCTGTAGATTCGATCTGACTCGCTACTTTCTATGTATTTTTAATTTTTATTAAAATCAAAATTAGATTGATAATCATGATGTCCTAACAACAACATCATGATCATTTTAATTTTTTAATTATCAGACCCTTGTTTGCTAAGAATTTCTCCTATTTGTTCTTCTAAAATGCTCATGAATTGAGTTTTTGGGTTAAGTATTGAGTTTGAAGTAATGGGTGCTAAAAGGATGTCAGTTGATTCTAAATATGTATACTTTGGTGTAATCAAAGATGACTTCAGTTCTGGAGAAGGTGATGATTTTAGAGTGGAAGAATCGGCTTCTAGAACTGAAGAAAATAAGACTCTTAGTGAATATATCTCGGATAAATCATTCGCTCTCTTTTCTTTATCACTTAGATCAATATCAGTATTGGGCTTAAGTTCTTCTTTTGGGTTAGTCTCAATACTAACCTCTTCTTCCAAATTCTCATTTTGACTAGTATCAGTACTAGCTTCACTCACCTGGACTTGATATGGATCCTTAAGAATCCTACCACTTCTAAGCTCAGAAATTGCTTTATCATTTTCAATTGGAGATTCTTAGGTGGGACATTGGATTGTTAACTAGGTCCAGGTGGTTGGTGGGTGGTTGGATTGTTTTCAAAATTCGATATTGATTGACTTGATAATTGATCAAGTTCTCTCCTCATGGTAGACTCAGCTAATTGACCTATTTGTGCTTCTAACCTGGTGAGGGATTGCTGTTGGATTATAATCATTTGTTGAAGTTGGCTAAACCTATCATCGGCTAGAGGGGTCTGTTGAGGAGGTGGGTATGGAGACTGATTGTAATAGGATGGCTAAGTAGGCTGACTAGGCTGACCTCTATTATAAGCATAATTTTGGTATTGGGGCCTATTCTGAAAGTTCTGCACAGAAAAAATTTGAGTCTGAGTCTGAGTCTGTTGGGATCTTCTAGAAAAATTAAGGTGGTTCCTCCAATCTTGGTTATATGCATTTAAGAATAGGTTATTAACAAGATTAGAATAACCTTGAGCAGCTTAAACTTGTTCTTGGATGAAAGGTGAAAACTGTGCAGTCGTAGGACATTCACTCACATGATGGGTTGGACTAGTACAGATATAATAAATCTTCTGATAATTGAAAGATGATGTATATTGCACAGGAGATTGTAGATCTAGGGCTAGGCATTTATCTATAAGAAGGTCAATTTTATCTAATTTTTGGGCTAACAGGTTCAAATCGATCTCAGAACTAAAGTCAGAATATTTGATCTCATAGAATGATGGGAACATCGATAGGTTATGGGTGGAAGAAATAAAATATTTCTTCATCTGTCTAGGTGGTTCTTAGAATTTCTAGCCATTTTATTATTAGGTATAACATGGATCAGCCGTTTAATTTCAGAATTATGTTTAACTTGGTCAAAATAAAAAAATTATACCATGCATGTACCAGTGCGAACCCTAATATGTGATTGAGCTTTTTTTTATTTTTTTAAATGAGAAAGAAAAGAGAAGAGGAAGAAAGAGAGAAGTTCTAAAAGTGAGATCCTTAAAAAAACTCTAGACCTAAAGATGAAAGATGAGAAAAATCAATTGTGGTTAAGTGTTAATTGCAATCAAGTTAGCAAGTAATTAAACCTAGACACCTATGGATTTCTTAGACCTAATAGTTTGATGTAGAGTGACTTAGCCTAAATATAAATTGGATTTGTTCTCACTTTTTTTAACTAGCCAGGTAAGAGGTGGGGTCGTGGGGGTCCCATCGTTGCTTGTCTTAGACACCAATTAAATTGGTCAGGTAAGCTAACGGAACTAATTAAATAACTGTGAATCTACTTAGGTTGAGCCTTTGTAACCTCTTGCCTTAGACACCAGTTTCAGGAGTGAGTCTGAACTTATTTTGCACTTGACTTCACCACAATACTCAAACTGAACTCAATTGATCCTAAAGGCCAATGTCTACTAAATTTTAATTAAGTTTGGGTTAATGCAGGAGACTGGTTGGTTGTTTTTGGGCTAAGAAAGGGTGATAAAATCCTTACCTTATCTTATTATAGGTGCTATTCTTAAATTGATTTGAGATGAATATGCACAACTAATTTTAAACAAGGAGGTTCTATGCAACTAAATTAAATACATAAAATTAATCAAACTTGAAAGCTTACCTTGTCTCCAGCAATCACCAAAAAAAAATCTAAGATGATGAATGCTTCTAAATAATTAAATTTTTACTCTTGTCATACAATTTTTATTAAGTTTATGTGGATGAATTTTAGGTTAATTTGAAAAAAAATAATAATTAAAAAAAGTAGTTAAGATTAGGATTAGGATTGATCTCACCAAGCAAAATTGAAAACTTTCTATCTCTTTTTTTTCTACAAAAAGATAAAAAAAATTAGTAAGCTATATTCATAAGAAAATCAAAAAAATCAAATATTAAAATTAATACCTTCTCGGGCAATGACGTCAAAAATTGAAATGATCATGATATTGTCGTTAGAACACCGTGATTATCAATCTAATTTCGACTTCAATAAAAATTTAAAATACGTAAAAAGTAGCGAGTCGGGTTGAATCCACAGAAAAAGCAGGATTTTGATTTGAAATCTTTAATTTTATAAAAAAAATAAAATTTTAAAGAAAAATAATTTAAGTCAAAAAATAGAAATTAAAAGTATAAAAAATAAATCCGATACTAAGATCTACTATTTAGATCCTAGCTTCTACTTGCAATAAAAATAAAAGATAAAAATTTAAAGTGCATAAAATAAATTGATACTAAGATCTACTAATTAGATCCTAGCATCTAATTATAAAAAAAATAAAAAATAAAAATTTAAAGTATAAGAAAGTAAATTTTATATTAATTAAAATTCAAATTTAAATACAAAAAATTTAAAAAAATAATAAAATAAAATAAAAATAAAACTATAACAAGGATCTGAAGTTGATCAGTTCAGCTTTGTCAGAAAGATGGTCGATGACCTCTTCTTCTTCCATCGTACTTTGTAGAGTGAACTAACTTTTCTCCTTCTTCTCCTTGGGTCTCTAAAGCTATATAATATTTTTTTCTACTTTTTTCTATCTTTTTCATTAAATTTTTTTTCTCTCCAGACTTATTCCCAGACCTCCTATTTATGGGTAAATTTTTTATATTTTTTTGATAGAAAAAGGAGTTCTAAAACTCTTAAAAATTGTATAAATTTTTTACAATTATTTCTGACCATTGGATCAGCTTCGGACCGCTCAGATCTGATAAAAAATCACTATTTTAATCCTTATCAAAGTCGGATTCAACCACAACTGTCCGATCATGCTTCAGATTGGTTTCTAGCCATCGGATAGCGCAAAAAGTTTCCTTAACACAGTCGAAAATGATGCTGGCCGTCCGATCGTATGATGGATTGAGTTTCGACCGTTGGATCGTGCAAAAGCTCCTCTTATAAACCGACAGCAAACGTGAACCATCGGATCTGGATCAGCATAAATGTCAATCATTGGATCACGCACAAAATCCTTCACCTGCTATGAACCACGCTTGTAGACCGCGTGATTGTTCTTGTGGACCGCATCCTGATTTTATGGACCGACCGATCGGTCCACCGTGCATCGAAGATAATAAAAATTATTTTTAAAGGTATTTTGGCTCGATTTTTGATCTGATTTTTGTTTGAAAAATTAGAAAAAAATATGCATTAAATTTTTCAAAAATTTTTCATCATTTTGATGCTTAAATTGCTCAATTGAATTAATATCTATTTTTCATAAATATTTTATAATTTTATTTTTTTTAAAATTATTTATTTTATAAAAAAATTTAATTTATTCATGAAATTAGATTTTTAACAAGATATCAGCACTATAAATTATCAAAAATATTTATAATAAATATAAAAATATGTCACTTATCACACCCTCCAATTTGAACTTTGCTCGTTCTCGAGTAAAGAAAGAATTTAGAATTAAGTATTATTTAACTTAAAATTTTGAATTTTACCAAATAATTTTCAAAAAAGCCATTGATATTCAGTAGAGCATGAGTGAGGTATGTCATTGGAATATTAATACTAATCAATGTGAGAGTTAAATTAAGAACACTAAATTTTTTTTAATTTTTTTTGAATTATTCCTACCTTTATCTCCAAATCATTCACCTTCATATGAACAAGTATATTGTTACTTCCGTTCTTCATTTATTAAAATTTTTTTTTTTAAAAAAAAAAAAATATTATACCACTATTGAATATCTTAACTCTTTAAGCTTTCTGTTTGATCCATGTAGCGAGTTTTCAATCAATGACTCTCAAATTAGATGGCTTTAAGGCACTAGGTATAGAATATCCCTCGGACCTACTTGCTCGAATCAAACAGGCTACGAGTTAAAATTAGCTTTACAATAAAACTTATTTGCCCTTCATATCTTTTGATGCGAAACTCAATGCTTGCTTAGGCAAAGAGGCCTGATTACTCAGCATGAAGTACTTGAAAAAAAATTTTTTTTTTTTATTTTCATATGAAGAAATATACAATTACCCTACATAAGCCTATAAAAAGTTAACTCTTCTTTAATGCTAGTAGAAAAATTTAAAAATATTCAAAAAAAATTGTTTAAGTTCTAAACTTAACTTTTTATTGAGTTTTCTTAATACTTGATCCCTCAATATCTCACAAACTCTCTGATCTGTGCATCAATTTTTTAAAAAAAATACATGGTTTAACTTGATTCTTAAGTGTAATAAGGTGCTTAAATACTAAATACTAACTTACTTGAGAACTTTAAAAATTTAAAATTTTTTATTATCCTCTCCTGTTAACTTAAGTGATATTGTCCTCAATGGAGTAGAAAAAATGAAAGGTGCATGCAAAGAGAGAAAAGGAGAGATATCACCTGATCCAAAAATCTTTTCAAAATTGATTCTCTCCCCAACTTAGCCAAAATTATCTTCAGATCCCTGCAAAAGATACAAAGTAAGACTCGACTAACCTAAAAAAATTACAAAAGAAAGTAAAAACTAAAAACTGGATTGCTTCCCAGAAAGTGCTAAGTTTATCATCTTCAGCTATACTATATCGATTCTTTTACCTACCCCATATCAAATATTGAATTGATAAATTTTAATGATTTTAGATTTCCAATCTTAAGAAGATGATCTATAATAAATTTTAATATTTTATTATCAATTTTTAAAAAATATTTCATAATTTTATTTTTTATTAATTTTATCTTTCCAATATTAAGAAGATAATTCACAAATCTATTGCCAGACCCTTGTTTGTCAAAAATTTCTTCTATTTGTTCTTCTAAAATGCTCATGAATTGAGTTTTTAGATTAGAAGTTGAGTTAGAAGTAATGGGTACTGGAAGGGTGTCACTTGATTTTAAACATGTGTACTCAGATGTGACCAGCAGAAATATGGAATTCAACTTGAACCTTCCATCTCATATCCATCTCTTTTTCAATAAATTTTAAAGGAAACCCCTTACCTAAGAACTTATCTATCAAGGCTGACTATAGACGCTGGGATGAAGGTAGGATTTCTTCCTCTGTAAATTGAATAACGTTGGAGAATCTTTGCTCTAGCTGTGCAATTTTTGTATCTAACATTTTAGCCATCTCCCATCAGAATCTTTGTTGACCTTGCACAACTTGAGTCTAAGGGTGGTTTGGATCCACTGGCATGCTTCTTACCAAAGACACAGCTGCTACAAAATTTTCTCCCTTCAAGTTGGAGGACTCTGGAGGTGGAGAAGTTCTATTCCTACTTAGATCCTTCATCGGCTCAGTACTAGTGGAAGAGGGGGTTAAAGATGAACCATCCACCTTTGCTTTCTCCTTTTTTCTGACCATGGTTTCCCTCAAATCAATCTGATTCTCAAAAGCAGAGGGATTATGGTCGGGTAACCCTTCCCACTTCTCCACCTAAACAACACGGATAGAAGCCGAAGCATCCCCTTCCATGACCAAAAATCAGTGAATGAGACCAAAATAAAACTCCCGTTCCCAACCCACAGGATGCTAAGAACCACTCCCAAGCCCTATGAATAAAATCCTAGATCCCAAACCCACAAGGACAAAAACAAGCACACCAAGCCGTATGATGAAAAATAAAACCCCCATTCCCAACCCACAAAATGCTAAGAACCACCCCCAAGCCCTACGAACAAAACCTAAAATGAAACCTTAGCTCTCAACCCTCAAGGATGAAGACAAGAACAAGGAAATCTTTTTGTATAGGGATTCTATGGTACCCCCATAATCTTGGAGGTGACCACAGGTGGAGTCGGTGCAATAGACTCTAGATTCGCTAAGACGAAATTGGTCCTAGGGTAAAGGTGGAGCACAGCTTCCACGAGCTTGAGGTTCGGACTAGGGGTGGCAAACGGGTTGGGTCGGTCATAAACGAGTCAGGTCATAAATGGGTCGGGTCAGAAAATGATCAATCCAAATCCAACCTATTTATTAAATAGGTCAAAAATTCAAATCTGAACCCGATCTGTTTATTAAATAGATAATCTAATCCGATCTATTTAATCCATTTATTAAATAGATCAAATTAGATTAAACAGATTAAACAGATTAAACAGATCAAGTTAAATGGGTCAGAAACAGGTTAAACATGTTTTAAACAAGTTAAACGGGTCTTAAATGGGTTAAACAAGTTAAACAAGTCAGGTTAAATGGGTCAGAAATAGGTTAAATAAGTTAAACAGATTAAATGGGTTATTTGACTCAATCCAATTTAAATATTAAACGGGTTAAACAGATTAGATATCTAAAACCCATATCCGATCCACTTATTAAATGGATTAAATAGGTCAATCCGTTTATGACCCGAATCCGTTTAGCCTAAACCCAACCTGCTTATGGCAGGTCGAATACGGATTGGGTTGGCAGGTCGGATCATATTTTGCTAGCCCTAGTTCAGACTGGTGAGGACTTTGAAGAGCTTGATTAGGATTCTGAATATCTGGGATACAAGATAGAGCAAGAAATCAAGCAAAGAAATTCTGCCAGCAAAGGAGTCGACTTGGCACCAAGAGGAGTCGACTTTGAACAGGTCGAGCCGGCTCAGACTTCTGAGAGAGCTGACTCAAAAATCAAATAGAGAGCAGCGTTCATGGCATGCTGGTGGCACGGTGGTTGAGTCGACTCAGGATTTGATCGAGTCAACTCGAGCTCTAATCGAGTCAACTCGAGTCACAGGAACAGATGTGCGGAATTTTTGTTTGGATCTGGAATCAAATTTTGATCTTAAGGTCTTAAGATTTGATTTGATGGATCTTATGGGGACTAACTCAAGAGGTGAGTGCATGATCAGACCATGTGTTTACATAGATTTGGGTGAGTGCATTTGGGTTAGTCCAGGAAGTTTTTCAGGTTTGGATTTTGACCCATTATATAGGCTATATATATATGTAACCTATAACATGTCAAAAGAATCGGATCCTTTTCTTCTGAAATCCTCATTTCTCTTTTCTTTTTGGTTACACACCATCATAGGAGGGGAGCAAACCCTAACCATCTCCTCTAAAGTTTGGAAGGAAGGGAGGCATTCCCTTCTCACGCAAAACCCTAGTGTCACCTCCTTCATGTGTGGTTTGCTAGTGTTCTCGAGTTTTTACGATCTGAAAAAATTATACAATAATTGGTATCAGAGTGAGATTGAGCGTAGAGAAGGAAGGAGACGCCATGATTTGAAGTTTCCTATCAAAGATATTTTTTCTCAATCAGATCTGTGTTGTTTATGGTGGTGGTGAGCAGTAGGCTGAAGATTGATTTTGAAAAATTTGACGAGAAGAAAAATTTCTCAATGTGGAGAACAAGGGTGGAAGATCTGTTGGTTCAGTAGAAACTAGATCTGGCTTTGAAAAAAAAGTCAAAGGGGATGACAGAGCGGGCTTGGAGTTCTTTGGAGAATAGAGCCTGTTCACTGATCCGATAGTATTTGACGGACTCGATGCTATATGGTGTGCTGGAAGAGAAGACACCCAAAGGTTTGTGGTCAAGGTTACACTCCCTATATATGAAAAAGAATATGCGAAATAAGCTTATACTAAAGAAACAACTCTATAGCCTTTGGAGGGAAGAAGGTGACAATGTGTTGGGACATATTCAGCGGTTCGACTAGTTAAATATGGATCTACTCAATTTGGGTGTGGCTATAGAGGAGGAGGATAAGTTTCTGATGTTGCTGTGCTCACTATCCGGGAGTTTTGATCTACTGGTGACGACTCTGTTGTACAAAAAAAAGATACTAGTCTATGAGGAGATAGTGTCGGTCCTTCGAACGAATGAGTAGAGGGAGCAGATGGTGATGGATAGTATGGAGCTTCCCCAGGATACCATGGTGACTGGTGAAAGGTCTTGGAAGGGAGAGGATAGATGCGAGGCAGTGGGGAGGTAGACTTCCCCAAGGAGTATCAGAGAGGTAAGATGTTATATATGCTGGCACCTAGGACACATGAAGAGAGATTGTCCTTAGAGGAAGAAAGAAAAGAGAGAAGGTTCCAGATCAGAGTCATCCAGTGCAGTGGCTGAGAGTGATGTATCTAATGATCTTTTGATGTTATCAACTGGATACAGAGAGGAGGCAGATCGGTGGGTACTGGACTCTACTAGCTCTTATCACTGTACTCCTCATCAGATGTGGTTCACTTCTTATACACAAATGGGTGAGGGGCAGCGAGTGATACTAGGAGATAGGAGCTCTTGTGGTGTGACAGAGATGGGTTCCATCAGGCTTAGGATGTATGACGGGAGGGTGCGGATCTTGACAGATATGCATCATATCCCGAATCTCAAGAGGAGCATTATCACTTGGATACTTGGAGAAAAAGGGCTTTGTTTTCAGAAGTGATTCAGAGGTGCTGAATATCTCCAAAGGTAACAGGATTGTGATGAGAGAAAGGAGGTTGAAGAGTTATTTGTACCAGATGGATGGATTTGTGGTGTCCAGGGAGGCCGAGGTGGTCACTTCTGAAGAGAAGCATGGTGGATGATGTGCATGCATTTTTAAAAATTTTATAGTGAAATATGCATAGATTAAATAATTTAATATATAATGCATACATAGATCAAATCTAAATCATCATACAGGATCTATAACATGAACTAATATGTATGTATGCACATCTGAAATCTAAAATTCAGCAAGTACAGGATATATCTAATCTATATTTAGATCATATCTAAATATTAATTGAATACAAAACTTCATACCTGGATGCGGATAGCAGATCATCGCATCCGAAATTCATGGTAGATGGTTCTTTTTGATGCTTGGCAGCCGCACACGCATCCGACCTCTACGGGTATCCACACGAAGTCCTCATGCTGATCAATCTCCCCGAGAGTGCTAGCTTATGAAGACACTATCCATTGGCTAATTTGAGGGAAACATTATAAAATTGAAGAATAAGGAGACCCTCTTTTTTTTCTTCTTGAATTCATGCATTTGACTCTACAATAGAGATCAAGAGAAGAATCATTTCTTCTCAATTTTTCATGCATAAGAGAGAACATTTCTCTCTTCTTTTCATGCCCTTAAGAAGAACTTTTCTTCTTTAATTTTTTACGATGAAAATCAGATCTAATCTAATTTTTTATACTGAAATTATATAAAATCTTGAGATCTAAAAAAATTCAAAAGAGGGATCCAAGAGAAGAACCGTTCTTCTCTCTTCTTCTCCCTTTTTCTTCTTGATCTAGAACTCTAGAGATCCCCAAACACCCAATCAGATTTTTTTGATATTTTTTTTCTAAACTTTTATGTTAAAAATTAGATCTAATCTAATTTTTATTTTGAAAAAAAAAATAAAAAAAATCTGAAAGAAGAACTCCTTCTTCAAGGCTGCGCACAAGAAAGAAGATCCATCTTTTTTCTTGATCTAGAACTTCAAGAAGCCCCAAACCCAAACCAAATTTTTTTTGATATATTTTTTTTAAATTCATATATTAAAAATCAGATCTAATCTAATTTTTATCTTGAAAAAAAATTAAAAAAAAATTTGAAAGAAGAACTCCTTCTTTAAGGCTGCACGCAAGAAAGAAGGCCATTCTTCTTCTTTGATCTATCTCTCTTGGAAATAATTTTTTTTCTCTAATTTTCTGCTGTAAAACCAACAGAAGAAGCCCTCTTTGATGCCCAAAAATTAGCAATAAAAACCTCATAAAATACTCCAAAAAGAAGAGGAGAAAGTGGATGTTGCGTGAGGGATGTTGGGGTGTCCAACTCTTAGACGCCCCCTCCTTATTTTTGGATGATAAGAAGAAGGGAGGGATGCCTCCTTTTTCACGAGAGAAAGAGAGGAGAGGGGCGCAGCGCTTCTTCATGGGATGTGAGGATTTCTCACGGTGAAAGGGTTGTGGCGTGGAGATTAAATATCACATGGGTTGGTTTGGGTTTAGTCCTATTCCAAATAGGATTCAAGATCTTGATCAAATTCTAACTAATTATTGGACCCAATTCTAACTAACATAGAAATTAGTTATAACAAATTAACTAATTAGATTTTAGCCCAATTATTAAGCTCCAACTTAATTTGTAATTAGTTAGATTAAAGCCTTATTGATCCAGAGATTGATTCTTGATGGATATCAGGGAAGCTATTTGATAATAGGGCATGATCCAATCAAGCCTATTATCCAATAAGATTTGATCCAATCAAAGTTTATATCAAACTAATCCCGTTAATTTGATTTTGAATCTCTGAGATCAATTGGAACAAGTCCTATCATTCAATAGGGCTATATCCAATCAATCCAAAGCCAATTTAATTGAATCCAATTCAATTAGATCTAATCCAATCTCCATTACTCAATCAAATTGAGCCAATTAACAATCATATTGTTAATTAATTTTTTTTTAATTTATCAACTATTAGTAAATAATTTATTACAACTTTTGTAAAAGATTAATCATCAATCAAATTGATAATTAAAATCTTTAATGATTCATAATCGTCGATCAGCCATTTGATCAGACAGGTACTTCTATGTGTGTGACCCCATAGGTTCGAACCTAAGTCGGTAGTACAAGAATAATTCTTATACTAATCGATATAACCATCTAGCAATAGAATCCGACGTCTGGATAGGCCGAGTGTATGCCTAGCAACACTCTAAAATCCATATGGATATAGTTACTGTATAATTCATTCCTTTGACACTTGATGTTCAAGGACGACTTTGGGTTAAACTGTCAATCCAAAAAGAGTGGTCCACATTGTGTCTCAACTTCAAAAATCCTGTGACTCCTCACTAGGACTATTTTGATCAAAATTTTATTGAATTGAAACACAATGATGCATCATCTTCAATTTTACTTGGAGCAGTCAATCCGATCTTGACTCGCACTTAGACTTCACAAGTGCTTGACTATACCCAAAAATCTTCCGTCACCGAATTAAAAATTTAGATAGTCCGGCATCAAAACACAGTGAGTTGTTTGCAAGTCATCGGACAGCCTCAGATCCGAGAGACACATATACTCATATCCCATCAGAGCAATCCTTGACAGTAGAGTGCTCTGAAAGTGGTCACGTCAGTGAAATATACTCCTACATATCCCCTCTATGCCATATCCGTGTCACCACACGTCTTGGTTAAAAAGACAACTAACTAATATGACATACAACGACATATACTCGATATAATTATCGTCTTTGTGACAATTGTATCATTTGGTCACGAGCAGGATTTAAAAACCACATGATAAATCCTCCTTTATCATTTTGAAAATAGTTCTAAGGACTTCATCATAACATATGAGTTCTATTTTAGAAGATATATTTCTTATGATGAATCTGCCAGATAATATTTATTATTTTATAATTCATATACTTATATGAAGCACAATCATCTATAACTTCGATGATTGACTTTAGGACATATTTTTCAATAGCTTCAACCATGGAGGCTCAATCGGAGGTCCAGTTGGTGCAGATTGGATAGTTGTTGGTGTGATCACCAGATCTGCCTATTACGGGATCACCAGATCACAGGGAGATGGAGCATTGAGGATAGGTGTGTCCACACGTGGAGGAGAAGCACTGAAGTGAGGTTCCTTTATAGGTGATGATGAAGACCATGGCCATGGCATGGATTCTAGGCGAGGAGGTGCAGAGGGAGGAGGAGTTTTCTAGTCGCTCAGGCAGCAGTGAGCGAGCACCAGGAGAGAGGAGGGGAGTGAAGCTGCGGTCACTTTAGGATTTTTCGATGCTGTGATGGAGAATATTGCAGGAGCAGCGGTGATCAGAGCTGCTGGGCCAGTAGTGACTAAAGCCACTAGAGTAACGATGAGTAGAGTCGCTAGAGCTACGGCTATTAGGAGTCATAGGTGGAGTAGCTAGTAGTGCGATAGGTGGAGTTGCGAAGGCAGCAATGGGAGCAGCTGCTAGATCAGCAATGGGCATAGCCGCTGATAATATGACCTACAGGAGAGATGTCCAGATGCAAGACGAGATCTTCAGCCATAAAGGAGGCAATGGTAGTCTCCTGGATAGCTCCAGGACTGAGATATACTGCGATGACGAGGAGGTTTGCATAGTTGGCTTTACTCCTTATTGGTCAGATCATATAGAGGATCGGAGCTTGGTGAAGAGCGGTGATTGTCAAGATTTGGGGGCACCAAGGTAGAGATTATAGAGATTCTGTGGTGCCTCCATGATTTTGGAGGTGACCACAGGTGGAGTTAGTGTAATAGACTCCAGATTCGCTAGGACGGGATTGGTTCTAGGATGGAGGTAGAGCACAGCTTCCACAAGCTCGAGGTTCGGACTGGTTAGGACTTTAAAAAGCTTGGTTGAGACTCTGAATATTTGGAACACAAGACGGAGTAAGGAACCAAGCAAAGTGCTTCTACCAGCAGAGGAATCGACTCGGCATCAGGAGGAGTCGACTCTGATCAGATCGAGCCGGCTCGGATCATTAAGAGCTCGGGCTCGAAAACCAAATAGAAAGCAGCATTTCGTGGCATGCTAGTGGCACGACAGCTGAGCCGACTCGAGGTTTGATCGAGTGGACTCGAGTGTGGTCGAGTCGACTTAAGCTCTGATTGAGTCAACTCGAGTTGCAAGAACAGAGTGCGGGATTTCTATTTGGGTTTGGGATCGAATTTTGATCCTAGGATCTCGAAGCCTAGTTTGATGGGTCTTAAGAGGACTAACTTAAGAGATGAGTGCATGATCAGATAATGGGTATGCATGGATTTGGGTGGGTGCATTTGGGTTAGTCCAGAGAGTTTTTCAGATTTGAATTTTGACCCATTGTATAGGCTATATATATATATATGTAACCTGTAACATGTGGAAAAAATCGAATCATTTTCTCTCGAAACCCTCATTTCTTTTTTCTCTCTGGTTGCACGCCATCATAGGAGGAGAGCAAACTCTAGCCGCCACCTCCAAAGGTTGGAAAGAAGGGAGGCGTTCCCTTCTCAAACAAAATCCTGGTGTCACCTCTTTCATGTGTGGTTTGCTGATATTCTCGAGTTTTCATGATCTAAAAAAATTACACAATATTTTGGTCATAGGAGTCTCTCTCTCTAGTCTATCTCTCACTAGATAGTCGATAATTAATGGCATCATTAATATAGATATCCATACCACGAATATAAAGCTCTGCAGTAATGCAGCTTCTATTATAGTTATACCTTAGAATAAATATAAGATGTAGTCTTTTTTTTTTTCAATTATTCTTGAAATATAATATAGAATAGATATATATTATGATATTATATAATTATTTTTTAAAATAAAATTTTGATATTAATATTATGATATACTATCATTCTACAAATTTTTAGTAGTATATGTATATTTATCAATATAGTAAGATAATTTATTATTGTAAAATTATAAAAATAAGATCCAAACAGTGTATAATAAGAAATAGAAAGGTATTATATATAGAGGATATTTAAATACAATATAGCGAGATCATTGCTGGTAATACTTTCACTTTTGAGTGATATTATAATCTTAAAATATGATAAAAATTAACAAAATATTAGTGTAATCCAAAATACACAATAACAATAATAAATAAATGACTCGATATTTTTACTATATCTAATCAATATAATTATATATTCTATTACTATAATAATTTATATTTTATTATGTGTGTTTTATATATACCGAATTTTACCTAGTTATCTAAAAATTGGTTTTTCACCATTGGTAAAGCCATTTTGATTGTTCCAGCATGGTAGGTGGACCACACCCACGTGAGCAACGCTAACCAGAAACATCACCGGCCCAGGACCGTCAAAGGTGGGACCCACTCTCCTCTTGCAGTCGTCGGCAATGACCAGATTACCCCGGCGTGGTCAAAGAAAACTAGAAAAGTGATTGCTCCCATTAATCAACAGTCAGGCGTCCTACGATCAGGGAATACCAAATCAAGGGAAATGATTTGTTTTGTGACCTTGGTGTTTCAAATGCATGGTTCAGATTTGTTCACATAAGTTTCATGCATCACAGAAATCTTAGGTCCATCCAACCACGCTTAAATCCCACCCTAGTCTATTTAATTGAGATATTTTTTGTACATCACGGGCGGCATAAAAAATTTGACATGAAATGCACTATCTTATCCGATTAATTCACGTAATCATTATTTTTCAACACATATTTAATATTTATATATTAATTTTTTTATTCAAAAATTTTGTACGATGGATATTTCTGTCTTTTAAAAAAATTATGACATCCTATGACGTATTATAATTCAGGATATCATAATATGATCCAGAATATTATAATATAAAAAAAATATTTTTGTCTAATCATTTTTCAACATGCATCTAATCTCTATAGATCGATTTTTTCGTTTTAAAATTTTGAATGATGAAAATATTTTTATTTTTTGAAAAAAATTATAATATTTTATGTATATTGTGATATTTTATATTATATTATGACATCCTGTGGATAAAAATTATGACTTTCCGTATGCATGATGTCATAATTTTATTAAAAAATAAAAATATTTATATTATATAAAATTTTTTAATAAAAAAAATTAATCTGTGAATATTAAATACATGTTAAAAAATTTTCTATGCTGCCTGAATTTGCTTCTTTAATTATAGCACAATTCGCTTTCACGTTCCAGGTGCCGCACTTTCCAATGGGTTCCATGGGCCGGCCCATCGTATTGGCCAATACCATCTGGATCTATCTACCTAAAATAAAAACTCCCGAACCAAAAAGGGCAAAATTTATTAGTTAAGTACTAAAATTAATATTAATCAAGCACCTATCTCTGAGGATGAAAAAAGTATTAGTTATGAGCTTTGTATGGAGCAAAATTTATTAACAAGTATTAAAAATGAAAGCATCCATATTTGGGAATTAAAAAAAGAAAAAAAAAAAGAGAATGGAGTTGGTCTAATGCAAATGTTGACGCGTAGAATGGAGTTGGTCAAATGCAAATGTTGACTCCTAGGCATACCAGGTATAAAAACAACATAATTAATAAATTATTTAAATATTAAAATTAATAAAGCATAATTCTGATGGGAAGATTTGATTGGTGCCTGCTATTAAATATATTTTGATGATGATAAACCTATTGTCGACCCAATTTATGCCCTCAAACGGCATCCATAGTGCTTCCATGTCCGTCATCTTGATTTTGAATGTAGGGTCTACGGATGGATAGCTCTAGATCAACCACCATATAGGTGATTCTTTTTTAAAGAGGTCTACCAAAGCAAAATCTCCGTAGCCATCCAACAATGCCTTGTGCCCTTATCCTTAGCATCAGCAGCATAAATAGATACCAAATGCTCTCCTTTTTCTCCTAAACTAAACAATTGCCCTCGACAATACACATGGCGGATGAACATGTAAAAACATGGCAAACAGGAGAAATAATTGATTAGAACTATATGGACTTTAGAATATCCAATCAAACATTATCATATTATTCATTGAGATTACAAAAATCTAGTAAAAATTGGTTTCAAAAAAACTAACCATAGTTAACTATGTATCATTTACACTTTTCATACTGAATTTTAAAATTTTGAACACCATATGATATGACGATATTTTATTGAACAATCTAAAATTCACATGATAAAACAGTTCTAACCGATAATTTCTCAGCAAACAGAGAGTTTTACCAACATAGAACATCCTTTTTGCATAAATATTAGAGAAGATGATAATGCCTGGGATGGGGCAAGAGGACCAGTTGGGTACTTGTCCGATAAATGATACATTAATTGGGCACAGCCAATTAAGTTAGGACCCACAAAATGAGATGCTGTTCTCTTCTTTCCACAAGACGAGTGGCTTTCTTCACTTGTCTGCCCATGCCCCCACAAACGTTTGTCCATGGGATATCTGCAATTCCTGGACCAGATCACACAGATCTGACAAGGGTGATGCAAACATTAAAAGGACTGCTCCAAGATAGAGCCCATCACCATGCTCAATTATTTAGGAAGTCACATGAGAAACCAAATCCAATAAGTCTTCTGCGCACATTGAATCATGAAATGAATCATCCACTCTTTTAGATTGTTCAAACAAGACAGCTAAAGCTTACACGGTTTGACACTTTGAATGAAGATATCTGATGGGAATTTTGTCGCCACTATGAGTCCCCCCCCCCAAGAAGGGCACTCTTTCTTACATATTGTAATTAGTCTCCCTTCAGGAGATGTATATATTTCTGCCCAAAGAAATAAACTGCAAGAAGACTGCTTATTTGACTTTCTTTCTTGCTCATAGAATGCCAAAATTTACACAAGCAATGGAGTCCTCTATAGTCTGATAAGGTTGTCCCTTGGCATTGATACCACTTCATGGGTGTCAAAGTGTCTAAGGCTTGTCCATATCACAACTGTCAGCTATCCTTCCTGACCCTCGGCTACCCATCTTTCCAAGCGAACCCACAGCTGAAGACAAGCCTTTGAGGCTACTGCTCCCTTCGCTGCTGGAGTTCTGAGACTTCCTCGACTTCCTAGGCTTTGAGGAATTGTCCTTGTCCTCCTCAATCGTCTTGGTTCTGGCAACCACCAATTGGGCTATGATGCTGCGGCAGAAAGGACATACAGGAGCAGGCAAGCACAAGGTTGCAGGGTTGGGCTTGCTGTGGCAGCAAAGAGCTAATGTACAATGGGCACACATCTGATGCCCGCAGTCTTGGACCTCAATGGTGCATATTTGATTGAAGCAGATGCAGCAAAGTTCCATGCCACTGGCCTGCAAGACACATCATCCCAATCAATCAACTAAGATGCACACCTTGCATAATCCCTTTTGATTGTTGTTCTTGTCACGACCATGAGAACTCGAAACAAACTTCCTGAGAACATTTCTTCTAGCATGGCACATGGTGTGTTACCACTAAACAAGATTTTCTTCCAGAGAACACCGAACAGTTCTCATCACACATTGGACAAAACCTAAAAACTTTTACGGAAGCAATGTTGCCATTCAACAAGATTAAATAATTTTATTAATCCTACCCTGAATCAGCCATCTGTACATCAGTATTGTGCTGCTAAGGATTAAATGGATTACTGATATACTAGGATAGAAAACTGAGTCATGCATCGAACAAATGTTACAGAATGGTTACTGTTGAGTAAAACATACATGAAGTTCATCGAGTATTCTCAAAATTTTGGCTAAAAACATATCAATGAATGCATTTCTTGTTCAACTTGAAAGGTAATCCAATCTATAGGAATCTAACAACAGAATCTAAGCACATGATACTACTATTTCTGACATTATGATTGAAGGAATCACTATTTCCCCATATACTGAATATAGAAGTTTGATAGACAACTGTGTTGCTGACTATGCTGCCCAACATGAGGAGATATTTTAAGATAATTCTACACAATTTCAGATGTTAAAAATGCCGCCCACACCCTGCCAAATTTCTATCCGCTCACATGCATTGCTATAGCACCATTATAATGTTATACTTGTTCTGGTTATTATTTTATTCAAAACCGAAACTTAAAGCAAGAAGAACGGACTACCTCAGAGGCATTATCATCATCAATGTCTTGTTCTGAACGGACAGGGGATGGCAATGAATATGCGGTCCCTTTCAATATGTTCTTCTCCCTTTCCCTGTTCGCATCCATGAGAGCTGCCTCTAACAGTGCCTTTGCATCTGGATTGAGTTCACTAATAAACTTTAATGGAGAAGGCCAAACCAGAGGCTCTGATGATGATGGGTTCAGTAGAGCCACACAAGCCCCATGCTTTCTCTTCAATGCAACAGTATATGGTATCCTCCTGCAGATACCATCATTTATATTATGTTTGTACTAAAGAGATTCTTAATTTTATTTTGGAATGAACACTTTTATTGGCAATGAGTTGATTAGTCGATAGAAATTTCACAAAAGATCTTGGGTAGCACCACCAAAAAAAGTTAGTACATATAAACTGACATGAAGAACATATAAGAATATTGCAAATGAATGTGCTCAATTTTCCTATTATAATTTATCATAATCATATATGAGCGATATAAGGACTTCCTTGGAAATACATCCTTTACAGAAAAAAGACCTAAATTGGCATCCTTTTTGTTCAAACAAAGCATAAGGCAAGGAAAAAAATCCTAACATGGACTAGAGGAGTTCTGCCAAATCAATGATCAAACAGGAAACTTGGCCAGATGGAAACCTGAGAAACAAGAGTGCAAGCTGATTAACCAAAACTCTTTTATGGAAATGTGAAACTGTAAAGGGGAGGCAATTCACAATGTCAATGTTTGAATTCAGGATGGCTCGATTTGTGTTTCAATGTCTAAAACCACCATACCAATTGTGTACACCCAAAAATTAATTAATCATCCCCAACCATAATAAAGTGGTTCATTGTATTACCATGATCAAGATTTAATTAATTATTTATGTCTGGACACTTGTACATATCATGGTTGGCCTTTGCCTCTCAAGACAAGAGGCCACTTTTGGATGGTTGATTGTTGGAATTAAGTACCTACAAAAAGTAATCTAGATAATATGGGGTTATTCTTGCATGCAACCACCAAGGGAGAAGTTACCAAGACCAGAAACCACCAAGAAAAGGTAGTTCTTGCTAAAAATAACTATCAATTTGCATCATAATAAGGAAAAGAAGGCTTTTCTCATGAGGACACGCACTCCATCCACAAAACATGTGACTACCCCGCTAAAGACAAGACTTTATGCCTCTCCTGTGTACCATGATGAGTATCAAGAGGATCCTACATCCCTGATCTTGACCTATAGTTTTTCAACATAGATATTCATTCCACTTTGGAGGGCATCAACCGAGCATCAAGCGCATTTCGGCTCACAGACCATTATAGGATTATTATCAGGTTCTCTGGCATGACAACCTTTCAGTCCCAGCAAATATTTGTCTTATATCCGATTAGTTTCATTTATGTAATCAACCTTTAATTGGTTGGTTTCTCTACCTATAAGTTGTTATTCCCTTATTTGCTTCATTTCTTTGCCATATTATCTTTCTACTAGAAATTTTGAATCCTGTACTGAGGCCATTCAAACCTAGCCTCCTGATCGGCCTAATTCTATTGATTGACCTGACTGGCATGTTACCAACTCAATCAACCATTAGTTTTAGGTTTCAGTAAACATCATGCAAAGAAAATGATTCCATTTTGACGGCTAGATGTTATGATGTCACCAATCAATGCTTACCCAGATGAATCTCTTTGTTTCCTATCAGCTCCCCATGCAAGCAATTCCCTAACACAATCCAGATATCCCCCACGCGCTGCCAAGTGAAGAGGTGTGCTCCCTGGATAGCTGCAATCAGGACTCTGTTAATCTAATGTCGAAAGACACCTAAAATTATAGTCAGAAAAATGGGTTCTGATATCACCTGTATCCACCAGTTGATGCACTGACTAGTGCTCCATTGTCCAATAAAATGTGGAGACAGTCAGGCCGCCCTTGCCTCGCAGCAAGGTGTAATGGTGTTGCCCCATTGCCATCTCTAACATTCACAAAACGGGCAAATCCCCTGTGTAGTTCAACAACAATATCAAATGAAAAGAAAAACGTTTTAAAAACAAATCTTCATGTCCCCATAATTGGATGGATTCGAAACCACCAAATGGTGATCGAATTGATTTTGCTGAACCCACCATGAATCAGCGACTGTGGCGGACCGAGCAGCCACCAGAATCGCTTGCAAGCAATCTGAGTGGCCATAATACGCGGCATAATGCAAGCAAGTTCTTCCATGCAATGAATCAAACATCAAAATCTAAACCAACGTTTCCAAATTAGTAGGAGAACCCAGTAAAAAGATCTAGAAAAATATGGGAAAAAAGGTGAAAAAAGGCATGAACTTCACATACATTTGCGCCAGCTTGGAGAAGCTTTTGCAAACATGCGATCTTCCCATGCATCGCAGCCAGCATCAGAGGAGTCTTACACCCAAAAGAGATCCCATAAAGTTCAGACTTTTAATGCTAACAATGCCAGCAGAACCAATAAGACAAACAAATAAAAATGCGCAAAAAGACATCTTTTTGCAATCTCCTTACTTGTTTGTGCCGGTTCAGGAGATCAGGATGAACGGATCGATCAAGAATCGCAGAAAGGACCTGAAAACGAATAAAGTCATAAAGAAATATCACAACTTCATCATTGAAAAGCCATAAACTCGACCGGAAACCTACCCAAAAAAGAGCAAAAAAAAAAAAGAAAAAGAGGATTGCATTGAGGAAGGAGGCAAGGAGCGGACCTCGAGCCGCCCATTGGCAGCGGCGATGTGGAGGAGGAAGAGGCGACCGTAGAGGGTGGTCTGATGAAGGATCTCAGGATCCCTCCTCAGCGCGGACTCCACCATTTTCAAGTCCCCGGTCTCCATGGCCTTGAAGAACTGGTGGTCTAAGTTCGAGCGGCCGCAGCTCAGGGCGTGGCCCATCTCCACCACCGGCTCCACTCCTCCGCCGCCGGAATGGCACACCGTAGCCTTATCGTTCGCTGTCCGCGGAAGAGCTGAGAGGAGGGCGAGCGGGCGAGCGGGCGAGCTTGAATGGGAAGAGGTGGGGGTTTTAGATTTAGGGGGTTTTATTTCGATGTAGTTGGAGATCTGGTCACCGCCTCAGGTGAAGTTACCTCACTCTTCTTTCTGAATGAATCTGCCTCGAGGTGAAGTTACCTTACCCCCTCTGACTCGCTGTTTCACACCGTATCTGGAACACCTCGTGCCCACGTACTACCATTCGAAATTGGAGGGAAACCGAAAGCAAATGGATGCCTGCCCCTGACGTATTTGATTGGCCATCTAAATCGAAATGGAAATAAATTAGAATAAAAATTAAAATTATTATATATTTATTTTATTAATAAAATCATAATCAAAATTAAAATAAAATTTAAATTCTTAAAAAAATATATGATTGATGTATTTTTATTTATCATTAAAATAAAAATAAAAATAAAGCTTTTCCCAATCAAATGATTAAAATAGAAATCACTCAAATTTTATTTTTATTTTTAAATTTATTTTTTTAATTAAATATATATTTAATTTAAAAATATTTTGATTCATGATCCAATTAGAAATCAAAATGAATTGGATGAAACCTAAATAGTTATATCCCAAAAATATTTGATTTGTGATTTAAATTGAAATTGAAATGAAATTTAAATAATAATAAAAATTTAAATAAAATTTTTAAAAATTAAGATATTCATATTTCTTTCTATAATCAAAATAAAAAATTAAAATTTTTTTCAATCAAATAATAAAAATAGAAGTCACTCGCGTCCATATTCATTCTACAGTTCATTTTTCTCCCGTAAAATAAATTTTAAAATCTTAAATCTTATTAAGTTAATCACATCTCAAAAGCCCACAATAGCTCTATACTTATTTTTTATTCCCAGATGCTCTATAGATTGTATCATATTTATATATGTTAGTTGCCGGACGATGCATTGATGTGGATGTTCGGACAAAGTTCTTGCTTTTTGCTTTTAGCATGCGTTGATTTATAAATTACTGTAATCAACTACACTTCAAATCCATCGCAGCCTATCTTCCAGAGTACCATGTTTAACCCTAAACTTTGGCAGTTGCTCGGCAATTTCATCCTGGAAACAAATCCATAAGATGATGTTTTGCTATAAAATGGGGAATGCATACAGGCAATATAAGCATACTGAAAAGTATAAGTAGCTTTGGAAATAATACAATAATTATTAGATTGCATGTCCTATGCTTGTGTTTTCATTTGTATTGGAAAATTTTATTTAGAATATATAAAATCTACATAGTTCACCATCATCATTCTCACTTAAAATTTAATATCTAATGATGAATACTTGAGAGAGATCTCGCAGGGAACAGAAGCATACGAGTAACATCGTACTCCCTCATTACTCTACATTTAATTGACAGTACTATCTGATGGAATAAAAGAAATATGAAAGCTGCACATTAACTCTCTTTAATTGAAATTTATGTCGTACTATATGCATAACCTATCAAAAAAAAAAAGTGAATGTAATAATTATAACCTATCGAAAAAAAAGATGAATGAAAAGGTATGGGCAATACATAAGCAAGATTGCAGGTGTGAAATAATAGGAAAAAAAAATACATAACGTAATATTTTCTTATAAAATTTTTTTTAATTAAGAATATGGTATCCTTAATTTTTCAGTAAAAAGTTAAATACATTCACATTACCCTGCAAACAGATGTGATAAAAGATGTAAGATTTAAAAGTAAAAAAGATAGTCCGGAAAAAATCTTTTGGTAGAAATTGTAATTAAAAAACATCTAAGACATATGTGAGCTGCCATCAAGTTTTTAATTTTAACAAGAAATAATATCAATTCCAAATTTAACAGCATTTCTTTTAAAAAAAAAATAGACTATTATACATACGACGTTATGGAATTTTATTAGAAAAGTAAAGAACTATGTTAATCCCGTTGTTATTCAAAAAGAACTTTATTTCTACCAAAAAAAAAAAAAGAAACTTTATGTTAATTCGGTAGCGAGTTCATATAGATATCAATCTCTACAGCAAAACTAATTAGGAAAACCTTTAACAAAAAAAAAAATTAGAAAAACAATATTGATTCATATTTATGAGCACATCTAACCCAACCAGCCTGATAAATATGCTAGAAGTAAATCTGCAAGCCCAAGTTCTGAGTGAGCCCCACCGGAAGCAAGAGCTGGGGAAAGTTGTTCTCACCGAGAGTGACCATAACGCACGGTCCCTGTCTCCCACCTCTATACAGTTGGTGGATCCGGACGGCGCCGTTGGCAGAGTCGGGCAACCACCGGTAGTTTCCGGGAATGGTCGGAAACCGAAAGTCCACTTACTGGAATCCGAGTTTCCTCGTTGGCTGGTCTTCTTTTCTAATAAAAAATAATATGAGTTTTGGACGTCTGACCATTAGATCTGATGGAATCCATCTTTCAAGATGTTGGATGGGGTCATAGCTGGATGTTTTACCCTAGGCCACAGCCGCCCCTTACGGGGGTCAACATTTGGTGCTTGGTCTTTGCGTGTGTGCTTAAGAATAATGTTATTAAGATAACATTAATTATAATTATTAAATAAAATGAGTTCTTGCCAACTTCCCTTTGATCATTGGCTTCATGGATCTAGGATAATACATATGGTGCATCCATCCCAGGACTTTCCAAAGCTATAGTATCGGTGCTTCCTTTTGAAGGTAAATTGTTGTAACAACAGTGAACCTCGCTCAAAAGAAATAGATAGCTAGAATATATTTTTAAATTTTATAAAAATACTTAAGATCTATCGAGTGCATGATCTACATAGAATTAAGTATATACATAAATGGATCATCCTCATATGCTCTCCTCGAATCTATTCAAATCCTACATTATTAAATCCATTCAAATCAGATCTTAAGTACCATAAAGCTAATTCTAGATTATTGAATCAATTCAAATTCGATCACAAATGCCATCAATCTAATCATAAGCATTATACTCAGCTTGTGATCAATCCAAATAGATTTGTGTTATAATTTACTAATCCATATAAACAATGGATTGGATTTGCTTTAATACTATTTATAATAATCCAAAATCTCATCTCAAAAAACTAACTAGAAGATATTATTTGGATCCCTTGATCTTGTATAAATATTTATGATCTATTTAGTCTATAGCTAATATGTGATTAGATATATACATGCACAAGCCTTAATAATTGTATTATGTTATCTAGCGTAGAAGAATATAGCTTAAGATTAAGCTATGAACACAGGTGAGTACTCATAATCTCAACTAACCAACAATTTGAATCTAATTAAATTATTTAAATCTTGATAGTGAGCCATATTTGTCATGTTAATTGCATCAAAAGGGTGTTTGCAAGTTTAATGGGACAATCTTCACATGATAAGAATCGTGATCACTTAAAAAGTCGAGTTTCTAATAAAGTCATCAAGAGTTGTTGGCTAATCAATTGATGCAATTGACTAACCATACATTCCAATGGGCTTGTAGACCTTGCTCGGCTATGCCACTTGAATTTTGTCCATGGTTAATGCGAGCAATCATCTACACATGGCAAATTGGGAAATCATTCTCAAAAAATAAGCTGCTTGAACTACGTTCCCCTCCAGCACAATTATGAGTTTAAGCATTTAAAATTACCACAAATATTTGGAAAGGACAGTGCCCAGCTATGATTATACCACCAGCCCTTGTTGTGCGTGGACATTAACTCTGGTGACTTTTAAAATAAAAAAATACTTCTTGTTAATTAACTCGATATTAAGAAATCTAAAAGTTACTTACTGTATAAAAACCTTATTTTAGTTCATAATTTCACATCACTTTTTAGATTTCCGGCAGCAGAGCAATACGTTTTTTTGCTGTGAAGACTTTTTTTTTCTTTTCCGAGACTTTGGTCACAGTGTTCGAGCATCGAAGACAAGAATGTCGGTGTTGCCGGTGCAGTGTCCTGCAAGGCACGAGCCTTGGGTAACGGGTCTCATGGATTGGTGCGCTTTGCGTCCCTTTCAAGCGAGCGTACGAGGTGTTGGTGACACACAGAAATATTTATCCTTCGTGGATCAAAGATTCACACAAAAGAAGAAGAAGAAGAAGTAGCGCCAATCACCACAGTATTTACTTCTCATTTTTACTTTTATAAATAAAATTATAGAAATTGATATTAAACTTTGATAATATTATTTAAAAATAATATTATTATTTTTAAAATTTAAAAATAAGAAATTTTTATTCCATTATTTTAAAAACAAAAAATTTTTGTCTTCCACTTCTATAATTTTTGTATCACCACCTCAATTATCTCCACTAGTACCATTGCCATTATAATTGTCGTTACTATCATCTTAGCTATCATCACCGTTATTATTGTTGCCATCATTTTCATCACTTCTATGATCTTTTTTACCATCGTCGATATTTCTACCTCTATCATCATTGTTGTTTTCATCATCTCCACCATTATCATTATCGTAACTATGATCACCACCACTATGATCTATTACCATCTCTAGCATATGGCAACCGGTCTTAATTTGATTGATTGTCTTTGAATATCTAAAAAATAATACTAAATTTCTTGATTGACTGAAAGTATTAGCATAGCCTTTGCTACTCCACAATTATTATCATGACGATCATATTATCAATGTTCTACCATTACTATAGTCGCCACCGCCACTATCACTATTGCTTTGATCATTTTGTACGCCATTATTATCGTCCCAACCATCATCACTATATGCATATTTTAAAAATAATTAACTATACTAGATTTATTTATATTTTTAAAAAATAAAAATAAAAAAGAAATAAATTTTTTATTTTTATTTTCAAAAATAAAGAGAATAAAAATGATCAGCAATGAGTTCTCGGTAAACCATCAGTTCGATCGATACCATTGAAACCTCGTTAGATTGATTTGTCCTTCAATGAATATAGTCATCTGTTATTTATTTTTATTTTTATTTCTAAGTTTCTTGCCGGTGAGAAAGCTTAAAATTCTCAACCACGGCCCGGGGTGGGTCCTGTTGTGTTTCATGGCCTTGGTACCACATTTCAAAGAGCGCAAAGGCAAGAGCCCAAGACAGGGACATACGTTACCACGGAACGAGGCCAGGATAAGGACCGCTCCAACGTTTCTCTCTTTTGGTCTCATGAAATAGGTCCCAAATGTCATAATATTCCTGGCTCCAACTACAATCATTGCATCCTTTACTAGTTATATTGACAATGACCGTTCATCCCCAAGGGATGCTTAACATCCCTTTCAGATAAATATGGCTTTGATGGAGGAGCTTGATCTACGTAGAATTATGCATTATAAGGATAATTACAACTTATTCAGAAATGCCTCTCTTCATTGTCCTATAAACTAGTAATTCTTGTGAAATTTGCCACAATCCTCACAAGTTATGCCGAGATTCAGAATTTTTGCCAATCGTCGGAACACAAATATCAAGAATGAATGAGTTAATGTTGCGTCCCAATGTTGTTTAAACTGGAGTTGTAAAGCATTTTTTTTTTTTTTTTTTTTTTTTTTTTTTGTGAACAAGAACAATATTTTACGGCATGCTTAATTCATATATTTAACATGAATCTCAATTCTAAAGCGTTCGTGAATGTGAAGACGTATTGATCCAGGGGTTGGGCGATGATATACAAGGCAAAAGCTAAAACTGCAAAATAATTCTTATATAATTTCCTAACCTCTAAATTCTTGAAATTATACGGTGAGAAGCACTCTGCAACCAACACACAACTTGTTATCTTACATTAAAAAAGCAAAAAAAAGAAAAATGCTGCAGATGTTATGTTGCCTGAGATTAATTAAGAGATTCATGCCGTTTGGACCCAAAAAAAAAAAAAAAAAATCTCATAGCTTATTTTAAGATTCATATGCATCTGAACATTTTCAGTACTTGATAATGTGGTGGTTGTTGGTGAGTCAAATGTATGAGAAGGCTGATCAACAAAGCAATCGATATCGCAGCCAACATTCAAAGTACAATAATTTATAATTCATTGGCTGATTTCATTCAAATCAAAATCATGACCAGCGGTCATCAAATTTTTCTACAAATAAAAAATAGTATGTAATCTAAGTAGATCTGCAGCCAGTCTTGCGGTTTTAGGTGATGAGATAAAGAAGCATCAAGCAATGAGAACTCAGAAGAAGGAAAGGATACATATCATCAAACATCACTTGATAATTAACTGGTCAATTTGTTAGATCATAAAAAAAAAAAAAAAAAAAAAAAAATCTGGATCGCCTGTTTGAATGATTGTGTCTGTTATTATCATGATAAAGGCTTGGGGCTCTTTTGGCCATAATACCTGCATGGCTTGTGAGGTCACGCAATGATGTGATGCATCATATGCGAGGGTGTGCCCATGTATGATTCTAAGGGGACAAAAGCCACGAAGCCCGCATGGCTCGGGCCACCGGCCAAACATGCCATCATGTACTTAAAGAAATGTGGTCTTTTAATTGATGAGAGGACTAAATTTTGTACATGTTTACTAGCGAGGAGTGTTTTGGATTATTGGACTCGACTTTGAAACTTATATAGAACCAAGTGATATTTGTTTGGAAAGGAATTTTAATTGCATAGACTTGTAACCTGATGGTCATCATTGAAGCCACTTAAAAAAGTTAATCATTCAGTTAGCTAATGCATATTTGATAAGGGGGAGGATGGCGCAGCCCACTGGACATGAGAAAACCACCAACACTTTATCCTCATCCCTTCTTTACGAGTTTTTGGGGGCTACATGCTATAGAAGTTAGGGTCTTTATAGCAGCTGCTAATGATCCTTGGTTTGGTTGGAGAAGTAAAATTAAAATTTTTTTACATATATATTTTTTTAAATATTTTAATTTATATAAATATTTTTTAAAAATTAACATTTATATATATATCCTCATAAAATATTTTTTAACATATATACCCACATCATCTAATGCCGTTAAAAATTAATGGTTTAAAATTAAAATAACTAAAATATCTTAATGGGTAGATATACAAAAAAAAAAATTTATAAGGGTATATAAACAAATAGTAATTTTTTATAAAGATATTCACACAAATTTGAATGTTTGGAAAGATATATATGAAAAAAATTCAAATTAAAATTTTTTGCATATAATATTGTCACGCCCCCAGCCCAAGATCGCGAGCAGGAGGTCGCGGCAAACGCCGCATACTTATGAAGAACTTTCTCCATAAACATGCAAGGCATCTCATCACGATATCAATGCATCACAGCGGAATAAATTCAAATAATTATTATTCAACCTTAATTCAAGTAATTAAAATAAATATCTTACATCCGATAAAATTTTACTAAAAATAAAACAATAGATCTAAGCTCAATGAAGTTGACAATGCTAAATCTCGCCTCTAAAAGCTCTGTCCCAATATTTCTTCCCACGCTCGAAATTAATTATCTGAATCTGAAAAATAGAAAGAAAGGTAATGAGCTAGACAGCCCAGTAAGTAACAAATATCTCAACTAGATATTTCAGATATTATATAATTTTCAAAAATAATGTTGCAAATAAACATAAAAATATATTTCATGCTGATTTAATGCAAATCCAATATTTTCAAATATTCACATATAATATAATAATAATAAATCCGATTCGATTCAAAACACTCGTAACTCAACAGCCTCGACTATGACCAACATTTAACCCACATTGGCGGGATCCACAGAATACCAACGCACAACCCCCACTGGCAGGGTCTACAAACACCAGCGCACAACCCCCATTGGCAGGGTCCACTAAGTACCAACGAATAATCTCCATTGGCGGGGTCCACTGAAACATAGTTAGGCTGAGAGCATAAATCCGATTCTGTATCAAACACTTTGTATCATAATATATCATAATTTTTCACTGAACGTGTGCATAATCGACATACCATAATATTTCAAAAGTACTTTTCTTTCAAAACATAATTTCATAAATCATACATAATTTTAGAGAATAATTATTTATTTTCAGAATTAATATGAAATATCTCGAGAAGATGATTCATTACTTACCTTTCACGGAGCAATGAATGAATGGATCGACTAACTTCTAGGAGATTCTTCAGTGCCTATTATCTAAAATTATATTTTTACATTAATTTTAATTCAAAATTCAATCTAAACAGATCCCAAATCAAAACCTCACTTAAAATCAGACTCTTCCCTAAACTCGATCAAAATCATCAAATGAAACCTTCCACTACGCTAATCCTAGAGGAATAACTTTAGAGAGAGAGGAATCCATCAAGAGAGAGAAACAATCTAAAGAGAAAAAATTTAAGAGAGAGAAAGTAGAGAGAGAAAGTCCAATTTCAGAGAGAGAAAGTAAGGGTTCAGACTGAAAGAAGAGAGAGAAGAGAGAGAAACTCTCTCTCGCATCATTTTTTTTATTTATTTTATTTTATTATTTATTTATTTATTTATTTATTTCTTTTCTTTTCTTTTCTTTTCTTTTTCTCTTTTTCTTCTTTTTTCTTCTTTTTCTTCTTTTTCTTTTCTTTTCTTCCTTTTTCTTCTTTTTCTTTTCTTTTCTTCTTTTTCTTCTTTTTCTCTCGGGCTCCTTCCAGGCCGAACAGGGGACGGCAGTCCCCTCCTTGTGCCGGGCCGTTCAGGCCACGGCCGCCGCGGCGGAGGCCGGTGGCAGAGGGGGGCCACTCCCCCGGTTATGGAGGAGCATGGCCGGCGGTCGATTGCGATCGTCGGCATTGGAAAATCCAAGGGAAAAGAGACCGAAACAAAGGTCTCTTTTTCGACCAAAAATCGGCGACTCCCGTCGCCAGCAGCCGCGCACAAATGCACGGGAGGAAGGGGAAAGAAGAGAGGAAGAGGAGGAAAACTCACCTCGACCTCCGATGACCTCGTCGGTGAGCAGTCACGGCGAGAACAAGGCGGTGTCCGCGGCTCTAATTCGAGAAAATCGAAGAGAAAGAGAGGGGAAGAGGGCCGATGATCGGCTTCAAGGGAAAGGGAAGGTCTTTTTATAGAGGACCCTAGGACTCCGAGAGGTCCTAGGATTTCCGTTTCGTCCGGATCTCACCGGAGAAGAAGACTCCTATCGAGAGTCTTCTTCCCGATTTGTTTCCTCTATTTTTTTTTTCCTGGGCTTGGGTCTTGCTGGATTGGGCTTGGATTTTGGACTATAACATTTTTCACCCCTAAAAAGAAATTTTATCCTCGAAATTTTTCATATATGTCACCAGTGTATTGGAAGCCTGTGGATTCTATTGAGTAAGTGTATAAACTCTTCCCTGGGTTTTAGAAATCTGTCCACCACCCTTATGTTGTCCTTCATAAGTTCTTTGGCCAACTTGATTTTCAGTATTTAGCGGGCAGCTAGTAATTTTATGATCCATCTGACCACATTGGAAACAAGCATCTGTATTCCAATAGCAATCCTTGTCTGCATGATTTTTGCCATATCTGGAGCACTGCTCACCATCAATCTGTTGAATCTTATTATCTATTGCTTCCTTAGCTGATCTTTGGATGTTTTTATTATTCTGTCCTTGTGTATTATTTGATTTTGCTCTCTTCCTTTGCTTTCTTTTCCTTTCCATGCGTTCTTCATTGACTTTCCTTTCAATTATCAGTGCTTTGTTTACCACATCTGCATAAGTTGTCAATTCATATGGAACCACTTATTTTCGAATCTCAGTTCTCAGTCCCATCTCAAACTTGTGAACACGTTCTTACTCACCATCCACTAATCTCGGAGCAAATTTTGCTAACTCTGTAAATTTTACTTCATATTCAGTCACACTCATACCCTTTTACTTCAAATAAATAAACTCTTGCTCTTTCTGGATCCTTATACTCTGAGAAAAATACTGATCATAGAATGCAATCCGAAATCTTTTCCAGGTAAGTATTTCGTCTTCTTGTTCATACTTGCGCTGTAGTCGCTGACACCAGTTGTATGCTTCTCCTTGTAGTAAATAAGCAGCATATCAAATCTTTTCTTCATCAAGATACTCTTGGACAGCGAAGGCCTTCTCCATCTCCATTATCCAGTTATCAGCCTCCAGAGGTTCAGTAGTCCCCTTGAAAGCTGGAGGAGCAAGCTTTTTAAATTCTGAAATGTTGTTCCGTTGTACTGGTTGCTCTCCATGTTGTGGTGGTGGATGCTGATGTTGTTGTGTATCTTGTTGTATCTGCTGTTATTCAAGCATTTGCTGCTGTATTTATTGTTGTGCTTGTACCATTCTGATTAGGGTCTGCATTAACTGAGCCATATCTGGTTCTTGACGTGCTCTCGAAGTACTCCCATTAGGATCTACGACTCCCTCCTCCTGAGGGGTGCCACTGATCAGATGGGGAGTGCTACCATCCCGTGGTTGTGATGTCTCTCTTGCAATTTCTTGAGTAGTTCTTGTCATTCTACGGGGAGGCATGGTAACCTTGTAGTAGTAAAACCTTATTAGATTCATTTATCTATTTGTTAGGATAGATTTATTATGATGCTCATACTTTAACGTCCCAATATTCCTAATGTTTACCCACCTACACTCATACTATGTCAAATTCTATGTGTCATAATTTATCCACTTATACTCTGATACCATATTAATTGTCACGCCCCCAGCCCGAGATCGCGAGCAGGAGGTCGCGGCAACCGCCGCATACTTATGAAGAACTCTCTCCATAAGCATGCAAGGCATCTCATCACGATATCAATGCATCACAGCGAAATAAATTCAAATAATTATTATTCAACCTTAATTTAAGTAATTAAAATAAATATCTTACATCCGATAAAATTTTACTAAAAATAAAATAATAGATCTAAGTTCAATAAAGTTGACAATGCTAAATCTCGCCTCTAAAAGCTCTATCCCAATATTTCTTCCCACGCTCGAAATTAATTATCTGAATCTAAAAAATAGAAAGAAAGATAATGAGCTAGACAGTCCAGTAAGTAACAAATATCTCAACTAGATATTTCAAATATTATATAATTTTCAAGAACAATATTGTAAATAAATATAAAAATATATTTCATGCTGATTTAATGCAAATCCAATATTTTCAAATATTCACATATAATATAATAATAATAAATCTGATTCGATTCAAAACACTCGTAACTCAACAGCCTCGACTATGACCAACGTTTAACCCCCATTGGCGGGATCCACAGAATACCAGCGCATAACCCCCACTGGCAGGGTCCACAAACACCAGCGCACAACCCCCACTGGCAGGGTCCACTGAGTACCAACGAATAATCTCCATTGTCGGGACCCACTGAAACATAGTTAGGCTGAGAGCATAAATTCGATTCTGTATCAAACACTTTGTATCATAATATATCATAATTTTTCACTGAACGTGTGCATAATCGATATACCATAATATTTCAAAAGCATTTTTCTTTCAAAACATAATTTCATAAATTATGCATAATTTCAGAGAATAATTATTTATTTTCAGAATTAATATGAAATATCTCGAGAAGATGATTCATTACTTACCTTTCATGGAGCACTGAATGAATGGATCGACTAACTTCTAAGAGATTCTTCAGTGCCTATTATCCAAAATTATATTTTTACATTAATTTTAATTCAAAATTCAATCTAAACAGATCCCAAATCAAAACCTCACTTAAAATCAGACTCTTCCCTAAACTCGATCAAAATCATCAAATGAAACCTTCCTCTATGCTAATCCTAGAGGAATAACTTTAGAGAGAGAGAAATCCATCAAGAGAGAGAAACAATCTAGAGAGAGAAAATTCTAGAGAGAGAAAGTAGAGAGAGAAAATCCAATTTCAGAGAGAGAAAGTAAGGGTTCAGACTGAAAGAAGAGAGAGAAGAGAGAGAAACTCTCTCTCTCATCATTTTTTTTATTTATTTTATTTTATTATTTATTTATTTATTTATTTATTTATTTATTTTTCTTTTCTTTTCTTTTCTTTTCTTTTTCTCTTTTTCTTCTTTTTTCTTCTTTTTCTTCTTTTTCTTTTCTTTTCTTCTTTTTTTCTTCTTTTTCTTTTCTTTTCTTCTTTTTCTTCTTTTTCTCTCGGGCTCCTTCCAGGCCGAACAGGGGACGGCAGTCCCCTCCTTGTGCCGGGCCGTTCAGGTCGCGACCATCGCAGCGGAGGCCGACGGCAGAGGGGGGCCACTCCCCTGATTATGGAGGAGCATGACTGGCGGTCGATTGCGATCGCCGGCGCCAGAAAATCTAAGGAAAAAGAGATCGAAATAGAGATCTCTTTTCCGATCAAAAATCAGCGACTCCCGTCGCCAGCAGCTGCGCACAAATGCACGGGAGGAAGGGGAAAGAAGAGAGGAAGAGGAGGGAAACTCACCTCGACCTCCGGTGACCTCGTCGGTGAGCAGTCACGGCGAGAACAAGGCGGTGTCCGCGGCTCTAATTCGAGAAAATTGGAGAGAAAGAGAGGGGAAGAGGGCCGATGATCGGCTTCAAGGGAAATGGAAGGTCTTTTTATAGAGGACCCTAGGACTCTGAGAGGTCCTAGGATTCCCGTTTCATCCGGATCTCGTCGGAGAAGAAGACTCCTATCGGGAGTCTTCTTCCCGATTTGTTTCCTTTGTTTTTTTTTTTTCCTGGGCTTGGGTCTTGCTGGATTGGGCTTGGGTTTTGGGCTATAACAAATATACATCTTTTGGTTTGTTAATTTTTTTTTCTTATTTTAATAGCAAAAAATTAATATGTATAATTAAAATAATAAATATACTTAATTTATTGACTTATATAAATAAAAAAATTTATCAAATGATAGATCAAAATTATTTTATTTAAAAAATAGACAGATCGTAATCATCCATATTTCCTCCAATGTACAATAATATACTTTTAAAAAAAGTATTTAAATCTGATATTAAATGGATAGCTTGTATATTTACACGGAATGGATATAGTTATGGGTTGGAATATTATGTAATAATAAAAATTTATAATTTTATTATATTTTATTTTAAAAATTTTATCACAAATGTCTTTGTAAAGTATATAAGATATATCATGTCATTATAAGATGGACATGATCATTCTATCCTATCTAAAAATAAAATATAATGTAGTATTTTAATATATAAAATATAAAATATTATATAATATTATCATTATATTGTTATATTATGTAATATATTACTATAATGAAGAGTAAAAGGACTCGAATCCATCTAAGTAAAATAGATAAAAATTAAATTAAAATTTTTTACATGTATATCTTTCTAAATATTTAAATTTACATAAATATTTTCATAAAATTACTATTTTCGTATAATCCTTATAATTTTATTTTTGCATATTTATCCATAAGGATATTTTTAGTCATTTAAATTTTAAACCGTTAACTTTTTAATGGCATTAGATGATGTGGGTACATATACAAAAAAAAAAAATAAGGATATACATACAAAATAAGTATTTTATGAGAGCATATATATAAATATCGATTTTGAAAGAATATTCATATAAATTTAAATGCTTAGGAGGATATACACATAAAAAAATTTAAAACTAACAAATGGAGGAACCGGAGTTAAATTAACAAATGGAGGAAATGATACCAAGGATTCTACTAATGTTATAGCATCTTAATGCATTTGGTTGGAACAAAATGGTAGGATTTTTACTTAAGAGGGAGATTGCCATGAAGGATCACGAGTTCGGCTACCGATTGGCCTAAAGTGACTCAGTGAAGATCAAAGAGAGAAGCTAAAGTGTTTCAAACCCATTTTTCAGTACATACATATGCTTAAACCAATCAAGTGGCAGAAAGTGTACATATACATACATATATACATATATATACATATATATATATATATATGTATGTATGTATGTATGTATGTATGTATGTATGTGTGTATATATATATATATATTGTGGATCCGTACCTCGGCCTCGGCTGCAACATTCTCGACACTGATCAAATTATGGGAGATAGGTGTCCGTCAGACATGCGATGGAGATGAAGGCCACCGGACACACCTCGTCAGTAGTGGTTCTCTACTCTTCAGCCTTGGACGATCTATTTTAGATCGTCTTGGACCGACCTATTCCAGATCGCCTAAAACTAACACGTGCTCCATAGTCTCTGTGACCTCGGCCTTGGACGAGCTACCATAGCTTGTCCATGGCTGAATTATGTTCTCCATCAAAATAGATCTCTTTCTCCCTCTCCTAAATTGAAAAAGTCGAGATAGATTGGAATTCTTTCATAATTGAGTCTTCCATAAAAGAAAAATATCTCATCCGAATCAATCTATGTGACAAGTCTGGAAAACTTTTCAAACTCCAAGATGGATACAACTCCAACTCTTTTTCTATAAATAAAGATACTCTGTGACTCTTAAAGTAAGCTCTCGACTCCCTACTCACTCCTCTCATTGTTCTCCATCTCCTAACTTGAGTATTGGAGGATCTTCACCGGAGAACATCCTAGTGAAGACTTCTTACAGGTACTTGGGCAAAGCTCTAGTAATATTCTCTTCCTCGGTCATCTCCACCTCGACAGCAGACCTTAGGCAGAAAAATCAGGAGCAATACTTGGTGCCAGAGGAAGGGCCTCGACTAGTTTCGAGGTCCTATTTTGAGAGGAGAAAGCTCACCACCAGCCACCATGAAGATACGAAGAGGTGCATCGAATGCATCATAATGTTCTAACGGTAGACAGGCCGATAATGCCCCATCGACGAATGCACCACCTCCATCGATCTCGAAAAATCCCTCACCAGCAGCACCAGTGGTCTCCTAAGACCAATACAACAGCCTTGTCCAGCAGATGCAGGCACTTTCGGCTACGATGAGAGGGATGCAACAGAACACTGAACTTCATCCTGTCCTTGAAATCTATAGCCAGCTAAAGAAAGATCAGCAAACTGACCTCCTCATAGCTCACAGATGGGAGCCAGTCGTCTTAACTGCCCTAACAATCCACCTCGTCATAGACATAGACGATCACCTATCCCAATCTCGAGAAGAGATTCGACTTCAAATCATGTTTCTCTGCGACACAGTCCAACCCGGGAGGACGATCTTGAAAGGAGGCTCCAAGAGATTCAACAGCGGATCTATTGCTACAAACACTGAGGCAGCCAGATGATGATCTAGGTTTCAACATCAGCCCTCCATTTACTCAAAAGATTATGAACGAGGCCCTGCCACCTCGATTCAAGATGCCCCAGATGGAGCTGTATGATGGGACTGCCGATCTGATGGACCATTTGGAGAACTTCAGATCTCTTATGCTTTTATAAGGGGCTAACGATGTGACTTTCTATCGAGCTTTTCTCTCGACTCTGAGGAAGGTTGCCCGCCATTGGTATTCAAATCTGCAACTCAACACTGTAGACTCCTTCCATTAGCTGAGCCAAATGTTCGTAGTGCACTTCATCAGCAGTCGCCGGAAGCACCGCAACTCGAATTTTTTGGTCAACATAAAATAATGAGAGAATGTGCCACTTTGAGATTATATTAACCATTTCAATACTGCAATCTTGGAAGTTCGAAATCTAGCTCAGTCTGTGGTGATGAACGCACTAAAAGCTGGGCTTCTTCAAAACAACCTCCTTTTCTTGCTTAACTTAAACTATCTAAAGGACTTCGTTGAAGTGTTGGAGTGGGCAGAGAGGTATGCTCAAGCCGAAGAAGCTTGGGATCGGTAAGGGGAGAACCTTGGCAACCGAACACAGCACAATGCTAGACAAAAAAAAAAGAAGGATTATTGATGAGTGCAGCATCGACGCATGGAACCAAAACCTTATCATTTTTTGACCCCATCTCGGGACAACCGACCTAGATCTCCTATAGCATCCCATCGATCTAGGACTCCTCCACAGATGTTTCATTACTTCACTCCACTCAATACTTTTCGAGCTCAGATACTAATGAAAATAGAGCTGCAAGAAGAGCTCCTCCGGTCAAAAAGGATGCTTGCTTCGGTGCAAGCAAGAAATTTGAGAAAATATTGTAGGTACTACCATGATCACGAACATTAAATGAAAGAATACTGACAGCTCTAAGAGGAGACAGAGGCGCTCATCCGACATGGAAGTCTTCGGTGCTATATTGATGAATGGTGGATCTTAGGGAGCCCACATGGTGAGTCTCCTTGGCAAGAAGATCCCCATAGAGACCAACCAATAGCAAAGGAGATCCGTATAATCTCTATGGGGCAGCTCAGCCATGGTAACTCTGAACTGAGCTGAGCTGCAGAGAAAGAGTTGAAGAAGAGGAAGATCAGTGATGAAATCACCTTCTTTGAAGTCAATTTGAAAAGAATAAAGTGTTCACATGACCATCCTGTAGTTGTTTCTTTAAATATTTCTAATTACAATGTACATCGAGTCCTGACTGATAATGAAAGTTTCGTTGATATTTTATTTTATGATGCATTTATTTGTATGAACTTGAATTTTGAGTTGCTAGCGAAGAAGAACACACCTCTGATCGGATTCTCAGATAGCACGGTCCCTATAGAAGGAACTATCTCCCTGACTATAATAGCTGGACGAGCTCTGAAATAAGCTATTGTCAAAATAAATTATTTTGTAGTGAAGAGCTCGTCAGTCTATAATATCATCATGGGCAGTCTGGACTAAACACTCTCCGAGCCATAATGTTGATCTACTACTTGATGGCAAAATTTTTTACTCCATTTGGGGTCAAAGAGCTCTAAGAAAATCAGCAACTTACGAGAGAATGCTATATAGCAACTTTGCATGAAGCATCACCCATAGAACAGCCGACAGACGAGCTTGATGTATGGGACTAGCTAATTGAACAAAGAGGCCATTCGATGAAAGATCTTATCCCAGTGCCCATTGATGAGGATCCAAGCAAAGTGGTTAAGATCGGCTCGAACCTATGTGAAGAAGATCGTCGGCACCTAACCTCTTTTCTCTAGGCCAATGCAGATGTATTTGCTTGATCGACCTTTGACATGCCTGACATCGATCTGAAGGTCATAGTTCATTGGCTCAATGTGGATCCGAAATATCATTTGATCAGACAAAAGAAGCTTTGCTCTTGAGCGCCAAAAAGCCATACAAGAAGAGGTCGACAAGCTTTTGAAGGTGGGGTTTATTAAAGAAGTCTATTATCCAAAGTGGTTGGTTAATGTCCTCCTCGTTAAGAAGGCAAACAGAAAGTGGTGCGCCTACATCGACTATGCCGACCTCAATAAAGCATGTCCTAAGGATGGTTATCCTCTATCTTGAATTGATCAGTTGATGGATGTGACCTCGAGACATTAGCTCTTATCTTTCATGGATGCATTCTCTGGATACAATCAGATTCGAATGGCTCTTGAAGATGAGAAAAAGATTTCATTTGTCACTGACCAAGGCCTTTCTACTATAAGGTCATGCCGTTCGGATTGAAGAATGCAAGTGCGACCTACCAACAGCTCATCAACAAGATTTTCAAGGAGCAAATCGGCAGGAATATGAAAGTGTATGTAAATGATATGCTCATTAAAAGCAAAGCTACCTAGCACCATATTGCCGACCTTGAGGAGATGTTCGCCATGCTACGGTGCTTCCAAATGAAGCTCAACCCTAGCAAGCATGCATTTGGCGTCACCTCCAACAAATTTTTGAGCTTTCTGGTGTCGCAATGGGGGATCCAAGCAAATCCAGAAAAAATTCAAGCTCTCCAACAATGAAGCCTTCAAGGATGATCAAAGAAGTACAGTGCTTAATTGAGAGAATCACAGGTTTGAACAGGTTTCTCTTAAGGTCGACCGAAAAGAGCCTCCCCTTCTTCAAAGCTCTCAAACAGGAGAAGAACTTCTAATGATCGGATGAGTGTCAAACCGTATTTGATGATCTAAAAAGATACCTCAACTCACCTCCCCTTCTAAGCAAACTTGAACCTGGAGAAGTGCTATACCTATACCTTGATGTTTCACCCTCGATGGTCAGTTCGGTCCTCGTCCGATAGGAGGCCAAGGTATGTAAACTGGTTTATTTTATCAGTCAAGTTCTCCACGATGTCGAAACTAGATACACAAAGCTCGAGAAGGTAGTCTAAGCTCTCGTGATATCATCCAAGAAGCTATGCCCGTATTTTCAAGCACATACAATTACTATTCTCACTGACCAACCTATCAGGTCCATACTCTACCAACCTGATACTTCGAGATGGTTGGCTAAGTGGGCCTTCGAGCTAGAGGAGTTTGACATCAAATATCTATCGAGGCCATCTATCAAAGTGCAAGCATTGACCGATTTCATTTTGGAATGCACCATCTCATATCAGAAATAGAATGTTGGGGATACCATGCGCAACGACTAATGAATGCTGGGTTCTCTATGTAGATGGTTCTTCAAACACCACAGGCTCAGGGGTCAAACTTATTTTAACTAGTTCAGATGGAGTGATTGCAGAGTATACACTGCAAATTGAATTCTTTGCCTCCAATAATGAAACTAAGTATGAGGCGCTCGTGATCGATCTGAGAATGGAGAAAGAATTGAGAGTTTGGTACCTCAGAGTTTATAGTGACTCTCAACTTATCGTCGGCCAGGTTCAGAGAGAATATGAAGCACGAGAATCGAATATGATAAAGTATCCGCAAAAGGTCAAAGATCTTACCTCCAACTTCACCACCATGAACATCTAAAAAATATCGAGATCGAAAAATATGCGGGCTAACCTTTTATCAAAGTTAGCGATGCTCGATATGGCCGATCTGAAAAGAAGCTCATATCTAGAAACCCTTGAGAAGCTGAGCATTGAAGAATCTCTTATGATGCAGACAGAACCTGAGTCAAGTTGAATAGATCCGATCTTCCAATACTTACAAGATGGAGTGCCACCAGCCGATCGAGATGAAGTGAAAAAGCTCAGGCACCTTGCCCCTCAATACCTCATCTACGACAGAAGATTATACAAAAGGTCCTTCACTCTGCCTTTGCTCCGATGTCTCCATCCCTCGAAAGCGGGATATGCCCTGTGAGAAGTTCATAAGAAAATTTGTGGCAATCACTTGTGGGTCAAGCTGCTTGCCCACAAGGATAAGGATACTTCTGACTGACCATGCACAAAGATGCTGTCGACCTAATGAGCAAATATGACCAGTGTCAAAGAACCTCGAACATCCAATACCGACCTTCCACCTCTCTAGCTTCGATCACCATGCTTTTGTTGGGAATAGTGTCCCAAAACCAATCATCAGCCTGTTGACGGTTGTGCTCATTTTTATATATGTACATGAATTATGAATTAATAAAAATTATTTTGATATTTTTCATCATAAAATATTTCATCTTCTAATGAACTCCTATGTTGTGGTGAAGTCCTTAGGACTATTTAGACTCGACAAAGGAGGATTTGTCGTTTAGTCCTTAAATCTGTTCGCAACCAAATGATATGTTGTTACCAAGGACGACAATGTTTATCAAACATAGGTCGTTGTGTGCCATATAGGTTGGTTGTCCTCTTAACCAATGAGTGTGGAGATACTGGTATGGCATACAGGTGAGATGTAAGGGTACATCTTCACTGAATGTGACCGACTCTGGAGCTATTTCTGCTATCAAGATTTGCTCCGATGGAATATGGGTATAAATGTCCCTCCGACCTGAGACCGCCACGGTGACTTGCAAGCAACTCACTGCACTTAGGTACTGGACTACCTGAATTTCCAATTCAGTGACGGAAGGCTGCTGGGTATAGTCAAGTACTTATTGGTGCGTGTGTCAAGATGGGATTGACCACTCCAGTTTAGGAGCTGTGTACAGTCGTGTTTTAATTTAGCAAAATCTTGGTCAGGGTAGTCATTGTGAGGAGTCACAGGACTGTTTGAGTTGAGCACGATTCGGATGATCTAATCAGGGTTGACAGTTTCACCCCGAGTCGTCCTAAACACAGAGGTCAAAAGGATGAATTATATAATAACCATATTCACGTAAGTTCTGAGTGTTGCGATTGTGACTATTCAATCTATCCGATCATCAGGTACCATTGCTAGATGGTCACTTCGATTAGTACAAGAATTGATTCCTGTGCTACTGGCTTAGGTTCGAACCTGCGGGGTCACACACATTAGAGGTTCCTATCTGATCTGATGGCTGATGAAGAGTCCTAATACTCGTGGACTATGAGTCCTACATGTCTGAGACTCTGTGATCGAGAATCAGGATTCTCTGATCATGAGTCCCACATATTTTGGGTACCGGGGTCAAGAGTCCCACTGGTTTGGGACTCTTCAATCAGGGTTACATATCGATGAATTCTGATGCCCGATTACCCATCGAATTTAGACTCAATATTTATGAGAGATTTAATTAATAATTTAATCACTAATTAACTTAATTTTATTGAGTAATTATTTTTGGATCAAGTCCAATTGAATTGGATTCAGTTGGGTTTGACCCAATTAGGTTAAGAGTTGATCTAATCATCGAGATGGTTTGGTCCCTGATTTGATTAGGGGTTGGACTTAATCAATTTTTGATTTGATTAAGATTTTATTGAGCCTAATTAAACCTAATTTAGTTGGATTTAAATTAGTCTAATTGGGCCTAACTTATTTGGTTCAATTAGGTTGGTTTAAATAATGAAACCATCTTGACCCATTCTCCCTGCGCCACCTCACTTCCACTGCGCCCATTTGAATTCACGAGAAGGAAGTTCTCATGAATTTTTTCTCACATAAAGCCCTCCTCACATCCTACTTTAATGCACCAAATGAGTGGATAAGGATGATTGGTTGGCCATTCAAATTCAAAACAAAGTTTAAATTTGAATGAGCAACCAATCTTAGCGCCTTGACCTTATCCTCTTTTAACGCCCCATTTATTACATGAGAAAATATTTCTCATGAAATCACTCACACACAAATTAAGCCACGCCCTCCTCTTCTCACACCCTTAGTGGATAGGAATAAATTGATTTTCATTTGAATTCAAAATTTGATTTGAATTCAAATGTGCAATTACTCATCTTTATCCTCTCATGTGGATAAGACGTTTGACATTGTTTTAAAAGGAGGAGAAGAGTGGGGCATGTGTAAGAAAAATTTTGAAGAGAAAATCTAGGCGTGAGAAATCCTTGAGTGCAAGGTGAAGGTCTATATCCTTCCGAGAGAAAAAGAAAGAAAAGAAAGTAAAAGTGTGCGCAGGGTTTCAGTGAGTTCTTCAGGGTTTCAGCCTAGAGTTCGGGAAGTGAGAAGGTGAGCTACGAGTGTCGTGAGCCCACCAAATTTTGGAGAGATCTTCAACATCCTCTCAAATACATCTACTAATGATCCGAAGTATCCAAAGAATCGACAGACATCGATCGAAGGAGTTCGATCAGCATCGACCGTCGAAAGGGCTCTACAACGAGCTAGCACTCGTGAGGAGTTGATCAGACCGAAAGCTTCGTGTGGATGATCCACAGAGGTCAGACACGCTGTGTGGCTGCATCACGATGATCAGACTCTCTCGATGGTGATCAAATTGCGATGATCTACTACCCACACAAAGGTATTGTGTTCTGAACACATTACAGTAAAGTATTTACTGTTCAAATTCGAATTTCAAATTTAAATGCATGCATGCTATATATCATATTTAGATCCTAGCATAAGATAAATTTTTATTAATTAATTAGATTAATTAATAATTTTTACTGTAAAATAGTGATTTTGAAAAGTTTTAAAATGATCATTTTACCCCTGCACTGAATTTCTCCACAAATGGTATCAGAGCAGGTTCTAAGATATGATATATGAATTTGCATGTGTAGATTAAGTTGTAATCTAAAAGTTTAAATTTAAAATTTAAAATTTAAAATTTGAAATTTGAATTTTGAAGGTTGTTCGAAATTCAAATTCAAAAAATTTGAAATTTAAAATTTAAATTTTAAATTTTGAAATTTGGAATTCAAAATTCAAAAATTTGAAATTCAAAATTTGAAATTTGAATTTTGAAATTCAAAATTTAAAAATTTAAAATTCAAAATTTGAAATTTGATTGAAATTTTAAATTTGAAATTCAAAATTTAAAATTCAAAATTTTAAATTTTAAATTTTAAATTCAAAAATTTAAAATTTGAAATTTGAAATTTGTTTGAAATTTGAAATTCAAAA